>NC_057795.1:380586190-380627486 GCF_018294505.1 Triticum aestivum | reverse complement strand
ATTATCCCCGGCTATAGCAAAATGTCGCCGCCTCAGCATGTTTCTGGTGTTCAAGTGATCGACCAGGAGCAACCACCCGAACAGTTTGAACTTGATAGGGCTTTTGGAGTTCCATAGCCAACCGAACGCCTCATCAGCCACCACATGCCTGAAACAGTGGTTATAGTATTTTTTGGAAGAGAAACTCCCAAGATCACAGACCCAAGTGTCGGCACAATCTCTGTCCAGTTCGACATGCGCAGACCCATGCTGAATCTCTCTGATCTCCTCCCTGGCCTGGATCGAAAGAGGCAAGTTGAAGAGTGTGGTCGGGTCAGTGGTCACAAGAACCTTGGCAATGGAGTCATCCTCGTTCAGGGCAAAGGAGAAGGCTCGAGGATACATGTCCATCAGCGTGGAGTCATCATCACTGAACCAGACATCTTTCCAAAACAGAGCGCTAGAACCATCCCCAAGGATGACTTTGGTAATCCCTCGAAATGTCCCACTGAGCTGCATCACATCTTTCCACCAGAAGGAACCCACCATTTTAGCTGCATGTGGCACCTTATTTGTGTAATATGCATCCCAGACAAGCTGAACCCAGGGTACATCCTCACGATTGTAGAACTTGAATAAGTACTTTAGGAGGAGCGCGACATTCTGCGTTTTGATATCGATAACCCCAAGGCCACCACATCGTTTGGGCCGACAAACGAGCTCCCAGGCAGCAAGGGAGTTGGTTTTGACCCCATCATCAGAGTTTTTCGCCCAAAGGCAGTATCGGCGTAGTTTGTCAAGATGCTCAATCAATTTGGGGTGCAGCTTGATCGTACACATCGCATAGATCAGCATGGAGGTCACCACCGAATTGACCAGAGTCAACTTGGCCCCTGACGACATCAGTGATAAGGCGGTGGAAGTTTTCCTCTCAACCGAGTGCACCAACGGCATGAGATCCAGAACACTCGGCCTCGTTGTTCCCATTGGGAGACCGAGGTAAGTGAACGGCAAGGTGCCAACAGAGCAGTCAAAGATCTCTGCCAACTCAGTAGCATGTTGCTGGTCGACGTTAATGGGTATGAGGGTTGATTTGTGGAAGTTGATCTTGAGCCCCACCGAATTTGCATAATCCTCCAAGATAAGTTTCATGCGGGCCGCCTGTACAGAACAAGCTTGCATAACCAAGATTGTGTCATCAGCATATTGCACCACCGGGAAGTCACCTGCATTTTCACGAGGAATAGGAAGCTCCAGCAGACCCTGGGCGTAGGCATCATTGATTGCAGCCTGGAGCAGGTCGGCTGCAAGGACAAAGATTAGTGGCGAGAGAGGGTCACCCTACCTAACGCCACATTTGCATTGAAATTTCTGGCCGGGAACCCCATTCAATAGGACAGATGAAACTCCCGAACCAAAAATCATTTCCATCCAACCTAACCATCTTTCATCAAATCCCATGTGCTTCATGATCCAACATGGGGGCATGTTCGATCGTATCAAAGGCCTTGGCAAAGTCAAGCTTAAGTAAGATAATCTCTCTCGCAGATGAGTGGCACTGATGGAAATATTCGTACGACCACGCAAGACAATCCTGAATGGTCCTCCCCTTGATGAAACCATATTGGTTTCTGTGGATGATATTAAGAATAACTTTCTACAGTCGGTTAGCCAGGATCTTTGTAATGATTTTTAGACAACAATTCAGCAGGGTAATTGGTCTAAAATCATTAGCCGTTTCCGGAGAGGATATCTTTGGAATCAGGGTGATGTATCCCTCACTAATGCTAGTGATATCGAGCCCACCTGCATGGAAAGCGTGACACAGGTCGTAAAAATCCGACTTGATGATATGCCAGCAGTTCTTAAGAAAACAACCATTGAAGCCATCCGGGCCGGGGGCTCTGTCATTAGGCATTTCCTTAATAACAGCATCAATCTCTTTAGTGGAGAAGGGCGCACTCAATTGGTCCAACCCATCAATCCTGCAGATTATCCTTGAGAGATCAAACCGCATGCTGGTGGGTTTAGAAGAACCTAAGTGTTCCTTGTATGTATTGAACAGAACCCCCTCCTTGCCAACATGGTCATGGATTTCCACCTCCCCAACTCTAAGCATGGCAAGCATTGTGCCTATATCTCTCTATGGCCAGTGATTGGAAGAGCTTGGTGTTCTCATCAGCAAATCGAAAGTACCTGATAGTACATCTCTTCCTCCAATAATCATTCTGGTATTTGAGCAGGACCTACAAGTGAGTTTTCAAAATCTTCCTGAAATTTGATTCATGGACGTATAAGGGTCGTTTATCCTCAAGAGTGTCCATTATGGCCAGAGCCTCATTACTGTTTTGAATCATAATTTTAAGCTTTGAAATTCCCTTGCTCCATCTCTTAAGATCATATCTCAGGGTTTTAAGCTTTTTGCATATGCAAGCTGCAGCATTGGGTGCGTGACATGCCTTAGACCAAGAGCTAGCAACAGCCCCCATGAAACCATTATGATTACGTGAGACAGGTTCCACCGACTGACATGCACTTGGTGCATAAGGTGGCTAGCGGGTGCCAGTCTCTCCCACTTTAGTCAGAACGGATTCGATGAAAAGGGTCCATATGAAGGGTAAATAGCAATTGGCATATCACGTTGTGGTTTTGCGTAGGTAAGAAACGTTCTTGCTAGAAACCCATAGCAGCCACGTAAAACATGCAAACAACAATTAGAGGACGTCTAACTTGTTTTTGCAGGGTATGCTATGTGATGTGATATGGCCAACAAGAATGTGATGTTGCTAGCTCTTGGTCTAAGGCATATCACTATTGGAAATATGCCCTAGAGGCAATAATAAAGTAGTTATTATTATTATATTTCCTTGTTCATGATAATCGTTTATTATCCATGCTATAATTGTATTGATAGGAAACTCAGATACATGTGTGGGTACATAGACAACACCATGTCCCTAGTAAGCCTCTAGTTGACTAGCTCGTTGATCAATAGATGGTTACGGTTTCCTGACCATGGACATTGGATGTCGTTGATAACGGGATCACATCATTAGGAGAATGATGTGATAGACAAGACCCAATCCTAAGCCTAGCACAAAGATCGTAGTTCGTATGCTAAAGCTTTTCTAATGTCAAGTATCATTTCCTTAGACCATGAGATTGTGCAACTCCTGGATACCGTAGGAATGCTTTGGGTGTACCAAACGTCACAACGTATCTGGGTGGCTATAAAGGTGCACTTCAGGTATCTCCAAAAGTGTCTGTTGGGTTGGCACGAATCGAGACTAGGATTTGTCACTCCGGTTGACGGAGAGGTATCTCTGGGCCCACTCGGTAGGACATCATCATAATGTGCACAATGTGACCAAGGGGTTGATCACGGGATGATGTGTTACGGAATGAGTAAAGAGACTTGCCGGTAACGAGATTGAACAAGGTATCGGGATACCGACGATCGAATCTTGGGCAAGTACAATACCGCTAGACAAAGGGAATTGTATACGGGATCGATAAAGTCCTTGACATCGTGGTTCATCCGATGAGATCATCGTGGAACATGTGGGAGCCAACATGGGTATCTAGATCCCGCTGTTGGTTATTGACCGGAGAATGTCTCGGTCATGTCTGCATGGTTCCCGAACCCGTAGGGTCTACACACTTAAGGTTCGATGACGCTAGAGTTATAAAGAAAGTTTGTATGTGGTTACCGAATGTTGTTCGGAGTCCCGGATGAGATCCCGGACGTCACGAGGAGTTCCAGAATGGTCCGGAGGTAAAGATTTATATATGGGAAGTCCTGTTTTGGTCACCGGAAAAGTTTCAGGTTTTTTCGGTAACGTACCGGGACCACCGGGAGGGTCCCGGGGGTCCACCAAGTGGGGCCACCAACCCCGAAGGGCTGCATGGGCCACGTGTGAGAGGGGACCAGCCCCAGGTGGGCTGGTGCACCCCCCTACAGGGCCAAAGGCACATGGAAGTGGGGAAGGGGGGCAAACCCTAGGGTAGATGGGCCCTAAGGCCCACCCTAGGTGCGTCTCCCCCGTCTCCCCTTTTGGCCGCCACCCAGATGGGATCTGGGGGCTGCCGCCACCCCTGGGGAGGGAACCCTAGAGGGGGCGCAGCCCCCTCCCCTCCCCCTATAAATACTTGAGGTCTGGGGGCTGCCCAACACACGAGAACCTCTCCCTAGTAGCGCAGCCCTACCTCTCTTACTCCTCCTCTGCCGTGGTGCTTGGCGAAGCCCTGCAGGATTGCCACGCTCCTCCACCACCACCACGCCGTTGTGCTGCTGCTGGACGGAGTCTTCCTCAACCTCTCCCTCTCTCCTTGCTGGATCAAGGCGTGGGAGACGTCACCGGGCTGTACGTGTGTTGAATGCGGAGGTGCCGTCCGTTTGGCCCTAGGATCTCCAGTGATTTGGATCACGATGAGTACGACTCCTTCAACCCTGTTCTCTTGAACGCTTCCGCTTAGCAATCTACAAGGGTATGTAGATGCACTCTCCTCTATCTCGTTGCTAGTTTCTCCATAGATAGATCTTGGTGACACGTAGGAAAATTTTGAATTTCTGCTACGTTCCCCAACAGTGGCATCATGAGCTAGGTCTATTGCGTAGATTCTTTGCACGACTAGAACACAAAGTAGTTGTGGGCGTTGATTTAGTTCAATATGCTTACCGTTACTAGTCCAATCTTGTTTCGACGGTATTGTGGGATGAAGCGGCCCGGACCGACCTTACACGTACACTTACGTGAGACAGGTTCCACCGACTGACATGCACTTGGTGCATAAGGTGGCTAGCGGGTGCCAGTCTCTCCCACTTTAGTCGGAACGGATTCGATGAAAAGGGTCCTTATGAAGGGTAAATAGCAATTGTAACACCACGTTGTGGTTTTGCGTAGGTAAGAAACGTTCTTGCTAGAAACCCATAGCAGCCACGTAAAACATGAAAACAACAATTAGAGGACGTCTAAGTTGTTTTTGCAGGGTATGCTATATCATGTGATATGGCCAACAAGAATGTGATGAATGACATGTGATGTATGAGATTGATCATGTTCTTGTAATAGGAATCACGACTTGCATGTCGATGAGTATGACAACCGGCACGAGCCATAGGAGTTGTCTTTATTTATTGTATGACCTGTGTGTCATTGAACAACACCATGTAATTACTTTACTTTATTGCTAACCGGTAGACATAGTAGTAGAAGTAATAAGTTGGCGAGACAACTTCATGGAGACACGATGATGGAGATCATGATGATGGAGATCATGGTGTCATGCCGGTGACGATGATGATCATGGAGCCCTGAAGATGAAGATCAAAAGGAGCAAAATGATATTGGCCATATCATGTCACTATTTGATTGCATGTGATGTTTATCATGTTTATACATCTTATTTGCTTAGAACGACGGTAGTAAATAAGATGATCCCTCATTAAAATTTCAAGAAAGTGTTCCCCCTAACTGTGCACCGTTGCGAAAGTTCGTCGTTTCGAAGCACCACGTGATGATCGGGTGTGATAGATTCTTACGTTCACATACAACGGGTGTAAGACAGATTTACACATGCGAAACACTTAGGTTAACTTGACGAGCCTAGCATGTACAGACATGGCCTCGGAACACAAGAGACCGAAAGGTCGAGCATGAGTCGTATGGTAGATACGATCAACATGAAGATGTTCACTGATGATGACTAGTCCATCTCACGTGATGATCGGACACGGCCTAGTTGACTCGAATCATGTAATCACTTAGATGACTAGAGGGATGTCTATCTGAGTGGGAGTTCATGAGATGAACTTAATTATCCTGAACATAGTCAAAAGATCTTTGCAAATTATGTCATAAGCTCGCGCTTTAGTTCCACTGTTTAGATATGTTCCTAGAGAAAATATAGTTGAAAGTTGACAGTAGGGATTATGCGGACAGTAGATAGCTTATGTCCTTAATGCACCGCTCAGTGTGCTGAACCCCAAACGTGGTCTGTGGATGTTGCGAACATCGGACATGCATGTTTTGATAACTACGTGATAGTTCAGTTAAACGGTTTAGAGTTGAGGCACCAAAGACGTTTTCGAAACGTCGCGGAACATATGAGATGTTTCGAGGGCTGAAATTGGGATTTCAGGCTCGTGCCCACGTCAAGAGGTATAAGACCTCCGAAGATTTTCTTAGCCTGCAAACTAAGGGAGAAAAGCTCAATCGTTGAGCTTGTGCTTGGATTGTCTGAGTGCAACAATCACTTGAATCGAGTGGGAGTTGATCTTCCAGATGAGATAGTGATGTTTCTCCAAAGTCATTGCCACCAAGCTACTAGAGCTTTGTGATGAACTATAACAAATCAGGGATAGATATGATGATCCTTGAGATATTCACGATGTTTGACACCGTGAAAGTAGAAATCAAGAAGGAGCATCAATTGTTGATGGTTAGTGAAACCACTAGTTTCAAGAAGGGCAAGGGCAAGAAGGGGCACTTCATGAAACGGCAAATCAGTTGCTGCTCCAGTGAAGAGACCCAAGGTTGAACCCAAACCCGAAACTAAGTGCTTCTGTAATAAGGGGAACAACCACTGGGGCAGAATTACCCTAGATACTTGGTAGATAAGAAGGCTGGCAAGGTCGATAGAAGTATATTGGATATACATTATGTTAATGTGTACTTTACTAGTACTCCTAGTAGCACCAGGGTATTAGATACCGGTTCGGTTACTAAGTGTTAGTAACTCGAAATAAAAGCTACGGAATAAACAGAGACTAGCTAAAGGTGAGCTGACGATATGTGTTGGAAGTGTTTCCAAGTTTGATGTGATCAACCATCGCACGCTCCCTCTACCATCAAGATTAGTATTAAACCTGATTAATTGTCATTTGGTGTTTGCGTTGAGCATAGACATGATTGGATTACGTCTATCGCAATACGGTTATTCATTTAAGGAGAATAATGGTTACTCTATTTATTTGAATAATACCTTCAATGGTCTTGCACCTAAAGGAATGGTTTATTGAATCTCAATCTTAGTGATACACATTTTCATGCCAAAAGATATAAATAGTAATGATAGTACCACTTACTTGTGGCACTGCCATGTAAGTCATATTGGTATAAAACGCATGAAGAAGCTCCGTGTTGATGGATCTTTGGACTCACTCGTTTTTGAAAAGTTTGAGACATACGAACCATGTCTATTGGTGTATATGCATGAAGAAACTCCATGCAGATGAATCATTTGGACTCACTTGATTCTGAATCACTTGAGACATGCAAATCATACCACATGGGCAAGATGACTGAAAAGCCTCGTTTTCAGTAAGATGGAACAAGATAGCAACTTGTTGGAAGTAACACATTTTGATGTGTGCAGTCCAATGAGTGCTGAGGCAGGCAGTGAATATCGTTATGTTCTTACTTCACGGATGATTTAGGTAGATACTGAGTATATTTACTTGATGAAACACAAGTCTGAATTATTGAATGGTTCAAGTAATTTCAGAGTGAAGTTGAAGATCATCATGACAAGAGGATAAAATGTCTATGATATGATCATAGAGATGAGTATCTGAGTTACGAGCTTTGGCACGCAATTAAGACATTGTGGAAATTGTGTCACAATTAATACCGCCTGGAACACCATAGTGTGATGGTGTGTCCGAACATCATAGTTGCACCCTATTGGATATGGTGCGTACCATGATGTCTCTTATCGAATTACCACTATCGTTCATGGGTTAGGCATTAGAGACAACCGCACTCACTTTAATAGGGCACCACGTAATTCCATTGAGACGACACCGTTTGAACTATGGTTTGGAGAAACCTAAGTTGTCGTTTCATAAACGTGTGTGGCTGCGACGCTTATGTGAAAAGGTTTCAGGTTGATAAGCTCGAACCCAAAACGGATAAATACATCTTCATAGGATACCCAAAATGGTTGGGTATACCTCCTATCTCAGATCTGGATGCAAAAGTAATTGTTTCTAGAAATAGGTCCTTTCTCGAGGAAAAGTTTCTCTAGAAAGAATTGAGCGGGAGGATGGTGGAGACTTGATGAGGTTATTGAACCGTCACTTCAACTAGTGTGTAGCAGGGCACATGAAGTTGTTCCCGTGGCGCCTACACCAATTGAAGTAGAAGCTTATGATAGTGATCATGAAGTTTCGGATCAAGTCACTGCCGAACCTCGTAGGACGACAAGGACACATACTGCTTCGAAGTGGTACGGTAATCCTGTCTTGGAGGTCATGTTGCCAGACAACAATGAACCTACGAGCTATGGAGAAGCGATGGTGGGCCCAGATTCTGACGAATGGCTCAAGGCCATAAAATCCAAGAAAGGATCCATGACTTTGGAAGAAATACTTGATGGTCGTAAGGCCATTGGGTACAGATGGATTTTAAAAGGAAGACAGACAATGATGGTAAGAATCACCATTAAGAAAGCTCGACTTGTCGTTAAGATGTTTTCCGACAAGTTCAAGGAGTTGACTACGGTGAGGCTTTCTCACTCGTAGCAATGCTAAGAGTCTGTTGGAATTGGAATAGTAGTTACTGCATTATTTATGAAATCTTGCATATAGGATGTCAAGACATTGTTTCCTTGACAGTTTTCTTGAGGAAAGGTTGTATGTGATACAACCAGAAGGTCTTTGACAATCCTGAAAGACGCTAACAAATATGCAAAGCTCCAACAATCCTTCTAAGGACTGGAGTAAGCATCTCGGAGTTGGAATGTATGCTTTGATGAGACGATCAAAGATTTTGGGTTTATACAAAGTTTGTGAGAAACTTGTGTTTCCAAAGAAGTGAGTGGGAGCACTATAGAATTTCTGATGAGTATATGTTGTTGACATATTGTTGATCAGAAATGATGTAGAATTTCTAGAAAGCATATAGGGTATTTGAAAGGTGTTTTTCAATGGAAAACCTGGATTAGGCTACTTGAACAATAAGCATCAAGATCTATAGGATAGAAATGCTTAATAATACTTTCAAATGAGCACATACCTTGACATGATCTTGAAGGTGTTCAAGATGGATCAGTCAAAGAAGGAGTTCTTGCCTGAGATGTAAGGTACGAAGTTAAGACTTAAAGCTCGACCACGGCAGAATAGAGAGAAAGGACGAAGGTCGTCCCCTATGCTTCAGACGTAGGCTCTATAGTATGCCATGTTGTGTACCACACCGGAAGAGTGCCTTGCCATGAGTCAGTCAAGGGGTACAAGAATGATCCAGGAACGGATCATTGGACAGCGGTCAAAATTATCCTTAGAGGGATAAGGAAGTGTTTCTCGATTGTGGAGGTGATAAAGAGTTCGGCATAAAGGGTTACGTCGATGCAAGCTTTAACACCTATCTGAATGACTCTGAGTAACAAACCGGATACGTACAGTGGAGCAACCATTTGGAATAGCTCCAAGTGGAGCGCGGAAGCAGAATTTACAATATGACATAGAGTATTTGCGAAATACATACGGGTCTGAATGTTGCAGACTCGTTGACTAAAACCTCTCTCACAAGCAAAACATGATCAAACCCCAGAACTCATTGAGTCTTAATCACATGATGATGTGAACTAGTTTAATGACACTAGTAAACTCTTTGGATGTTGTTCACATGGCGATGTGACCGGTGAGTGTTAATCACATGGCGATGTGAACTAGATTATTGACTCTAGTGCAAGTGGGAGACTGTTGGAGATATGCCCTAGAGGCAATAATAAAGTAGTTATTATTATTATATTTCCTTGTCCATGATAATCGTTTATTATCCATGCTATAATTGTATTGATAGGAAACTCAAATACATGTGTGGGTACATAGACAACACCATGTCCCTAGTAAGCCTCTAGTTGACTAGCTCGTTGATCAATAGATGGTTACGGTTTCCTGACCATGGACATTGGATGTCGTTGATAACGGGATCACATCATTAGGAGAATGATGTGATGGACAAGACCTAATCCTAAGCCTAGCACAAAGATCATAGTTCGTATGCTAAAGCTTTTCTAATGTCAAGTATCAGTTCCTTAGACGATGAGATTGTGAAACTCCCGGATACCGTAGGAATGCTTTGGGTGTACCAAACGTCACAACGTAACAGGGTGGCTATAAAGGTGCACTTCAGGTATCTCCGAAAGTGTCTGTTGGGTTGGCACGAATCGAGACTAGGATTTGTCACTCCGGTTGACGGAGAGGTATCTCTGCCCCACTCAGTAGGACATCATCATAATGTGCACAATGTGACCAAAGGGTTGATCACAGGATGATGTGTTACGGAACGAGTAAAGAGACTTGCCAGTAACGAGATTGAACAAGGTATCGGGATACCGACGATCGAATCTCGGGCAAGTACAATACCGCTAGACAAAGGGAATTGTATAAGGGATCGATTGAGTCCTTGACATCGTGGTTCATCCGATGAGATCATCGTGGAACATGTGGGAGCCAACATGGGTATCTAGATCCCGCTGTTGGTTATTGACTGGAGAACGTCTCGGTCATGTCTGCATGGTTCCCGAACCCGTAGGGTCTACACACTTAAGGTTCGATGACGCTAGGGTTATAAAGGAAGTTTGTATGTGGTTACCGTATGTTGTTCAGAGTCCCGGATGAGATCCCGGACGTCACGAGGAGTTCCGGAATGGTCCAGAGGTAAAGATTTATATATGGGAAGTCCTGTTTTGGTCACCGAAAAAGTTTCGGGTTTTTTCGGTAACGTATCGGGACCACCGGGAGGGTCCTGGGGGTCCACCAAGTGGGGCCACCAACCTCGAAGGGCTGCATGGGCCAAGTGTGAGAGGGGACCAGCCCCAGGTGGGCTGGTGCACCCCCCCACAGGGCCCAAGGCGCATGGAAGTGGGGAAGGGGGGCAAACCCTAGGGCAGATGGGCCCTAAGGCCCACCCTAGGTGCGCCTCCCCCCTCTCCCCTTTTGGCCGCCACCCAGATGGGATCTGGGGGCTGCCGCCACCCCTGGGGAGGGAACCCTAGAGGGGGCACAACCCCCTCCCCTCCCCCTATAAATACTTGAGGTCTGGGGGCTGCCCAACACACGAGAACCTCTCCCCATTGGCGCAGCCCTACCTCTCTTACTCCTCCTCTCCCGCGGTGCTTGGCGAAGCCCTGCAGGATTGCGACGCTCCTCCACCACCACCATGCCGTTGTGCTGCTGCTGGACGGAGTCTTCCTCAACCTCTCCCTCTCTCCTTGTTGGATCAAGGCGTGGGAGACGTCACCGTGTTGTACGTGTGTTGAACGCGGAGGTGCCGTCCGTTCGGCACTAGGATCTCCGGTGATTTGGATCACGGCGAGTACGACTCCTTCAACCCCGTTCTCTTGAACGCTTCCGCTTAGCGATCTACAAGGGTATGTAGATGCACTCTCCTCTATCTCGTTGCTAGTTTCTCCATAGATAGATCTTGGTGACACGTAGGAAAATTTTGAATTTCTGCTACGTTCCCCAATAGTGGCATCATGAGCTAGGTCTATTGCGTAGATTCTTTGCACGAGTAGAACACAAAGTAGTTGTGGGCGTTGATTTTGTTCAATATTCTTACCGTTACTAGTCCAATCTTGTTTCGACGGTATTGTGGGATGAAGCGGCCCGGACCGACCTTACACGTACACTTATGTGAGATAGGTTCCACCGACTGACATGCACTTGGTGCATAAGGTGGCTAGCGGGTGCCAGTCTCTCCCACTTTAGTCGGAACGGATTCGATGAAAAGGGTCCTTATGAAGGGTAAATAGCAATTGGCATATCACGTTGTGGTTTTGCGTAGGTAAGAAACGTTCTTGCTAGAAACCCATAGCAGCCACGTAAAACATGCAAACAACAATTAGAGGACGTCTAACTTGTTTTTGCAGGGTATGCTATGTGATGTGATATGGCCAACAAGAATGTGATGTTGCTAGCTCTTGGTCTAAGGCATGAACAAGGGTATGCTATGATCATGCATATTTTGCCGTTGTAGTGCCCACTTTTGACATCATATATGTCATCAGCTTAGTTTAGACATGTTCTGTAATGCCACCTGTTTAGTTTCAATATCATATATGGGAATTATGCAGTCTCATGTCTTTTAGCCAGCCATAATATATGTGAAATGTGCAATGCCATCCTATTTAACCAGGCATCATATATTTGAATGATATCTAGCCCATCATTTTCTTCATTAAATTTCCATTTGTCGACAATGTTTGTACATTAAACTACTCTTCCTATGAATCGGCCATTTCAGTGGGTGATGGAAAAATCTGGAGTGAAAACAAGGCTTTCAGAGCAGACAGTGCTACCTGTCAAAGCAGATCTCTTGTTGGGTCCCGATAGCTCCTCAGAGATGGATTCAGAGACAGATGAGCAGTCCTATTCCCACACCAAGGTGTATGCTCTAACTTGGCACACTTCTACTGCTCATATCATGCATATGGTGTCTTGCATTGCATACTTTAGACATCATATACACAATATTCAACACCATGTTCTTAGTTCAGACATCATATATGCGAATGCCCTCTGCTTAACATATAAATCACATATGTGAATTAAATCATGTGATCCTGGTTACTTAGATAACATGTATGTGAATTATGTCATGCGATCCTGTTTAGTTAGTCATCATATATGTGAAATTATGTCATGCTATCGGTTTTAGTTAAACAATATACATGTCAACTATTTAATGCCCTCTTTTTTCCACACTATCTATTGCATCTGTCTCTCATACAATGTTTGTACATTCAACTATGTTTCCTATTTATCAGCCATTTGATATGGAGCAGGTGATGGCAGTATCTAGTGGAGTAAAAACATGATCTTAAAATTAAACAGTGCTACCTCTTGGTGGAGATAGCACCCTGGTTGTACATGCACGAGAACCATCCCTACCACACATAACCCAGACTCTCGCAAATTTTACCCCTACTATGATGGACAGAGAACCAGCTTCACCCAATCTAACCCCAACCCCAGCAGATAGTAACCCAGTTCCTGTTGACACAGCACCATCTCCACCACAGAGCTCCCAAACAAGAGTAGTTAGTAAGGCAGGTCCAGTGCCCAAAGCGCCAGTACTACCACGGCGAATCCCAAATCCACTAGTTAGTACACCTATTCCTGTGGAGGAAGCATAACCAGCAATTCATAGTTTAGCATCTATCGCATTTGATGTTGTTAAATCCTATGTGTGTATCTTCCCATCATGGAAATATTATACTGAAGATGAAGGAAAATGCCAGTTGCAGGTGTTTGTCTAGGAGTTATGTGTAAGTAATGTTATTTGTGGCAATTACTTTGCGTTGTCCCATACATTCTACCTCCATGATGGTTATAATACAGCAAAATTTTCCCATTTTTTTCTATAGAGAAGGACCGATTTGGAAATTCAGGATGAGGTAACCTGTGCTAATACCTCTGCTATCTTCAAGAATGCTTGGTGGTAGTATCGGAATTACCTGAAGAAAATGTACTTCACTGGCAAAGACACTCATCAAATTCCCTTACGTTCTCCTGAGACACATTTACTGGACGATGACTGGGAACGCCTTGTTCTTTACTAGTCCCGAACCAAGAATGTGGTAAGGTCTATGAGCTCATTTTATTTTAAGTACTATATGCTTGCGTCTTATTGTACTATGTTCATGTAGAACAAGTGCTTAAACCTGAAGAACAACTGTTCTCATTTAAGATTCCATTGCTATCGTGCATACTGCTTTGCTCTTGTATCACTGTATTTACTCATACAAACTTATTTTTAAAATTGAACGATCCAATGAAAACTCCAATGCCACAACAAGTATGTTTACGCATGTTTCTTTAACAGATTTCCTCTTATAAATAGCTCTATTGATTTCAATTTCAATTGTGTATACAGTTGACTTCTCATATCATGCACATTACTAGCATCATAACATGGCCAATAGTGTTGTTGTACATGTAGACCCGTGGTACCCATCTGAAATCTTGTTGTGGCATGTAGTTTCCCATGCTTTATATTCTTTCAGTGCTGCTTTCTCTTGAACTGATATGATTTGAACCGTGTCTCTATTTTTATTTGGCAAGACAATGCAGTGACCATAGGACATAGATATATGTTTATTTGATACTTTTATAATGTTCCACTTGGCAATAGAAGACTTGGTAGTTTAATCTTGTCCACCTTACTAATGAACTGGTTCACCAAAATGAGTTTCATATACTAGTACATGCTAAACCTGTTATGTGTCTACTTGTTTCTTCTTTTAGAATGCTGACAGAATATTGGGGAAGAGTGCCTTATTAAGCAATGATAAAGTAAGTAATGCAGATAAGGTTCAGGATCGTGAGACGTCCTTGTTGGTCTCCAACAAAGCTGATAAAATAGCTAAGGAAAACTATCTTGAAGACAGTGAGGCAACCCCAAAGTCCTGTCTTGGTTTACTGTTAGAGTTACTGGCCACTACCGCTTGCACAAGCTATTCAAACTCACTATCTGAATCAGTTCGGTTTCTTGAGTCTCAACTACAAGCTGAAAGACATCGATCAGCTATGTTGCAAAAAGAAGCAGAAGGAGTGCGGAAGTCCCTGGAGCATTCAGATGCATACTTTCTGGTGCAACAACAAGCGTTGGAGGATTTTAGCGCCAAACAGGACAAAGCTAATAGGCTTGCTAAGCTTATTGCCAGCATTGTGGATACCCAGGATAATGTTTCTTGAGCTCTTCTGAAGTTGTTTCAGTTATGTACTTGTTTTGCTGCCTCATTTATTTGCACTGGTGGCCGGTTTTGACGGCCAGTGTATGTAATATGCTCTTTGTTCCCTATATTTGCACTGGTGGTGAACTTTGTAGCCCAGTGGATGTAATATGTGTAATATATGTAATAGGATAGCATTAGTTGCTTGCTTATTTATTTCCTTATTGTCTTGTTTAGTTGTTTGCTTGTAGTCACTGCAGTTCTTTTTCCGCGTTTTTCTAGTGGCCACAATAACCTATTTTTGGTAACTAGGCCACAATAATCATGGCAACACATGGACTTTTGTAACCATGGGCCTCCTGCGGGACGTAGGATCCGTGGGCCTTCTACGGGCCGTAGGATCCATGGGCCTTCTACATGCCGTAGGATCCATGGAGTTTCTACGGGCCGTATGATCCATGGGCCTTCTACGGGCCGTAGGATCCATTGGCCTTCTACGAATCGTAGGATCCATGGGCCTTCTATGGGTGTATAGTCATTTCGCAAAACATGGGTCGTATTATTCATGGACCATAACGGACCGTTAATAGGCCATATTTGATAACGCTATGAAAACAGCCCAACAGGTTAACGGGCCACAAACCGGCCGAATGTAACCACGGGCTGAATTTGGCCCACAAACGGAACAGGCCAGTAACGGACCGTAACTAACTGAATTCTAGAAATGAGCCCAAGAATAAATGGGCCCTTAGAAGGCCGAAAGTTAACATGGGCTGGAAACGGCCGACGAAATAATGGGCCGTTAATGGGTATAAAGTGATACACTGTTCATTATTGGCTAGTTTCATCGCAGGCCTTTAATGGGCCGAGAGTTATAGAGGGCCTCATATGGGCCGAAAGACATCATGGGCCATACATGGGATGAAAGTTACAATGGGCTGGAATCATATTGGACGGCCCAGATGAAGCTACTGGGCTTAATTCCGATAGGTCATAACGGGTCGAGAGTTAGCGGGTCGTAAATGGGCTATATACGAACAGGCCGTTAACAGGCTTTCCATGGGTCGGCTCGTTACCTTTTGACCAAGTCAAATGGGTTGGCCTTTTCATCGGAATGGGCCTCTGTTGGGTCGTGCCACGTGTCGACGTATCATAGGTGCCTCCTATCCAATGAGTGGATGGTATCTGTCCCAACGGTGAGCCAACACGTGTTTCCTATGGCAATGAGAATTTTACATGTGGAAAATCCCCATTGGTCCGGGCTGTTAACGGGTTATCAGATCCAAAACCAGACCCGGTAGCTTAATGGCAACCTGTTATGGTGGATGCCACATATCGGTCATCCTTGACGAAAGCACTTCTATGACGCGTGATTTATCATCATGGAAGTGGACACTTCCATGATGATAATTTTGGTAATGTCATGGAACACTTCTATGACAGCACAAGTATGACTATCTTGATTCTGTCATAAAATCGTCATGGATGTACATGCATGACAGAAAACGTGACCTACTATGACAAACACGTATCATCACGGAAGTGTATTTTTTTGTAGTGGTAACTATTACGTCATCAGCTTCTTGAGTGGGCTGGGCAGGACTGGGCGACTTAGCAGCAGCCGGATTAACATCCATGGAGTCCATGGTGAAATGGTGATCTTCTAGGGGCGGGTCATCAATAGCTGCCTTGGAGGTTTGATGCAAAGATTCAGATATTGTCTGCCTCTCCGGGTCAGCAGTTTTGGGATCTTCTATGACAGCCTGGATTTGCTTTCTCTTTTTTCGGACTTCTTGTTGCCTTTGCTTTGGATTTGGAGTTTTGAATCAATTCATATGGATTTGTACACTTGGGCCTACCCTTGATTTTCACCCAAGTAACCCATCCACCCCTAGCTCAACTTTCTTTCTCTGAAAAACTCCAAAAATATTTGCTCCTAAAATCCTGAGAAAATTCACAAATATTCTTTGAACCCTAGGGCACCTTCCTAAGAAAAAATATTGCATAACTTTTTGGAATATTTTTCCTATAGAAAATCATTTCGGTTCTGGACAGATTAGCCACTTTACACAACAAGTATAATTTCCTTGGTCCTTTGGGGCTGATCTTTGTGAGCTTCATTACCTTCCTAAGAGAATGCTAAACCCCAAAGCCCATCCCTTAATTTTTACTAGATCTCTCATTGTTAACCTCACAAGTTTCTGTCCAGAAACTTGCCAGGAAGAAGCCCACTCGCACAACTCACGTGTGACTCATCCAAACACATAGAACAATCAAAACCACTAAGGACTACATGCCAGACATGAAGTTTGCACTTAGCTCAGCCTGAGGTCGGAGTTCACACGGTGACCGCGTTCGTCCAAGGGTGTTGGCATGCAGCCAGCATGCTCTGCGACGCGCCTGCGCCTCTGTTGAGCGCGTGCTCACTTCCACGGCCACCGCACCTTGCCAAACCATGCCACCATCCTCGTCTCCACCCCTTTAACTCCGCCCTGGCGCTCGACGATGTCGGAGCTCGCCGCAGCAAGCACGGGCACGGTGTGGCCAAGCCAACAGTGTGCTCGTGCCCCTGTGCTCGTCGTGTACCCGGCTCCTGTGCTCGGCTCCGCTCGTCCATAGTTCCCGCGTGATCCATGACGTCTTCTCCCCATCTCACTGACGCCATTCGTTGTCGGGCACCCTTCCAGAGAACTCCGGCGAGCCCTCGATCCCCGCATCGGCCTCGCCTATAAGTAGACCCCTCCCGAGCTCATTTCTCCTCACCACTGCTCTCACACAACCACCACGACACGTAGGTAGCCGCAGCCTGGCCGGGAAGGCCTCTGGCCGTCGTCCCTGACGCCGAGCTCGCCAGTGATCCCCTTCCTCTGCCCCTCCCTCTAGAGCCGCTCGAGATCAACTGACTTCTCTGGTGTGTCTCTGGTGAACCTCTGGTGTGCGTTGGTGCTCTTGGAGTTGTTGCACCAGCCCTGCCTTGCTGGAATCGCCAACTCCGACAAGCTCCGCTCGTTGCATAGATGGAGATGACCATGCCAACCTCGTCCGACCATCGTTAGCCAAGTCGTGGGTACATGCAGGTCCGTAAGAACCTCCGCTACCCATTCCCCCCTCTCAAATCGGCAGTCGAGCCCTCCTCGCCAGAGAGAGCTATGGCAAGTTGCCGCCTTCCTATGTTTCCCTCTCTCTCCCTTCAAAACTGACAGCGGGGGCCCACTGTCAGCCACTTAGCCGCGCCCTAAGCGGTATAAGTGGTGGCGCCCCGCGGGTTTATGCCTTCGACGTCACCCCCTGGTTTTCTTTTATTTCAAATTTAAATCAAATTTTGACTAGCACTTTGACCAGCTGTAACTCCTAAACCACAAGTCCAAATGAGTTGATTCTTTTTGCATTGTGTTCTTACTGGAAAACCCTAGCAGCACACCCAAGATGAGATTTTTCTCTGCTGTCTAGATTTTCTGGTAATTTTCAGAAGTGTTTTTGATATTTTCTTTTTGTCATTTGAATTATTTTCAGAAGGAGAAGCTTGTCTTGAAGGCATCCAGGAGGAGTGTGAACCTCCTCTGAACTAAGCCAAGCCACACAAACATTTTAATGGTGTCTTTGCAATACCCATGATTTTTCCAACTTGAATCTATGATGTTTCTTGCATATAGTTATTAAATGAATAATACTTATGTTGGTTATTTTGTCATGAGAAAGATGCTTAGTTTACAGAAGTTAGTGCTTGAACTAAGTGAGATATAGTATAAGTAGAATTACTATATGATCTTGTTATGACTGGTATGATGAGCATCGGTATTATTTTCATTTATGCGTGATGAGTTTTATATGGCAAATAAGAAACTAAAAATGATGAGTACAAATAACATGTGAAAAAGACTCAGCAAAGTTTAGTGATGATTGGTGCAAGTAGAAATTTTTGATGAGTTGATCTGTTATTTTCGAGTGATATGAGATGCATGTCATATGATTGCATGACCATGGCATATGGTGAATCGGGTATTTTATTGCAAGTTAAATCTGATGTTAATTGAACTTGAACATAAAGTTGATCGGGTCATGGTGCCACTGAATTGGGCTGACCAGTGCAATCACATTTGCCTTGTTATGGGAAGGTCGTTAGTCGGTCCATTATCATGCCTCTTGTCGGTGCCTCCAACGAGGGAAGGTTATGGTCGTGCGTTACCCTGGCCCGATAAGCAGACATAACCTTGTGTGCCCATTGTTGTTGAGATGGTACCTTGTCCCCATTTGGGACCGTTTTGTTTTGCCACAACGGTGGCCATTTTGCCTTTGGTAGGCACGGGGCCACCCATGACTTAGCCCGGTGGGGAGTTAGTCGGAGTGGCTGAAAGAGTGTCATGGCAATGGGAGAGTTCTGTCGGAATACCGTTGGTCCACCTGAATGGGAGTGCGAAGCCATGGGTTCTGTGGTGTGGGTAAAGTGCACTACCTCTACAGAGTGTATTAAATCTATTGATAGACGTGCCCGTGGATAAGGGCCCAGTTCGTAAGTAAGTCACACCATGGATCAACTTTTAAAAGTAATCTTGCACACTAAGTTATTTGCATTGCACTGGTTGAATCATGATGATGTCAGTGAGACTGACCGTTGTGGTTCCATTTGTGATCCGTGAATGATCACCGTTTGGTTACAAGCTAACTCATTGAACCGAGTATGGTTCCATTTGTGATCCGTGAATGATCACCGTTTGGTTGTGAGGCAACCCGTTGGTAAGAGAATCCGGGAGACTCGGTGCACAAGATTGGATGCATGGCATGAGAAGCATGTTGTTGTTTGCATTTAACTTGATTAAATTTCATGATATTGTTTGTCATTATGTTTATGCTTGTCGTGAGCTTGCAAGTACATTCAATGTACCGACCTGGCATGTTATGCCAGATTTCAGGAAATTCCAACTAGATCGGAGTGCTGCCGTGTCTAGATCGTGTCCATATTGGTGTCCCTGTGCTATGGAGTCCCGCTTCATCGACGTTCCGCTGCCACGTAGTTGTTGTGATCAAGGCCCATTTATGTTCACTAAATAATGTACATATTGTGCAGCCACACCGAGTGTGCCGCTTGGCCTCACTACTTGATGTAATATCGCACTATGCTTCTGCTAGTATCAATAAAGTGATTATTTTTTGTACCAAGATGTTGTGTCTTGCCAGAAGACGTGATCTCTGGGTTGGCAATGCAAGGTAAACCGGTTGCTCTGAGCCGGGGTGCCACAACGCTTGGTATCAGAGCCGCACTAACTGTAGGACAGGCTAGACCCCGACATGTTAAGTTAAACGTTAGCTAGCTTGCTAATTGAGTGTCGATAGTGTTTGCATCTGGATGCTGCATTACATGCATTAGATTTATTTTTATTTCTAACCGGTTAATGGTTGTGAGTGTAGATGGCTCCGGTGCCGTATCCGTGCCAGTTAGAGCTGATGCCATAGACTTCACCGCATCTCCTTCATAACGTATGGCGTCGACTGTACCCTCATGGTGATGACCCAACATATCGGGTGTACCAGGATTGTCTAGCCGACTCTGTGTATGAGTATCACGCCGTGGTTACTCTATGCACCAGTTCGTCATCAGGCTCGTACACTCGTACCTCTCGGAGCGGTTATGCATCCACCGTTGCTCAGGCCATCCAGTTTGCTGCGTTCGAGATTCTTGTTGAGATATGCTATACCGAGGTTCGGATGCAGAATCACCCAGGTTTTTGCTACTACCCATCTCTACACGACGATCTTCGTATTCCCTTTCCTGTCATTGATCTGGCGTCTGATAGTGACACTAGCCATCTTTCTCGATATATCACTACTAGTTATCTTTTGATTCACGAGCTAGCTCGAGAGCTGACTCGTGCTCGTACTGCTTTAGCCACCGCTAGATCCTACCCTACTCCACCTTCTATGGGATTTACTCCTTATATTGTGCTCAGTTCTAGCTCGCCTATTTCCCCGATTACTCCCCTGAGTAGCTCGGGCACCTCGATTGTGAACCCACACAGTGCTCCTGTGGAGTGGGCATCTCTTCTTGCTACCCCCGCAGCTCCCATGATCCCTTCTCATCCCATGCCTATCTCTGAGGGAGAGCCCTCGAGGCAGCGTCATCGTGTTACTTTTAACCCGGAGGCCTCGGTTAACATTGTTAGTTCAGGATCTGGGTCTGACTCAGGAGAGGATCCAGCAGCACCGGCAGAGTCCTAGAGCATCTAGTATCCGTAGTGGTCATGTGATGTGCGGATGTAGTTGTATGAGCCATGATGTATCATTGCATGTATGCGAGTAGTCGCACCCGTCATGATGTCTACCTTTCATGTATGAGTCTATGTATAATTATGTTGGAACTTTTTATTTGTTCGTTGTGTTTCTTGATTCTTTCGTTTTGCTCTTTCGGGTTTGTCGCTGGCTTTTCTTCCCATGTTTGGATGTTGCTCATCGTGGTTACTTTTTTTTGGGAAAAGTAAATAGTAGGATGACCCGGGGAGGCAGCAGCACACAGGCTTGTGAGGATGTCCCTGTTGATCGCTCAGCAAGACAGGTAGGACACTCCCCCGAGTCGTATCCGCAACCACCGCCTCCACCGCAAATCCACCCTCCACTGAACAAATTATGCACATGTTTGAAGAAAGAAGGAACAATGATCTGATTGAGCTGTTAAAAAGTGTGCAAGCTATGGTTGGGCAGAATGGGAATCAAAATGGCCATCACTCCAAGTTGTCAGATTTTCAAAGGACTAAGCCTCCCGGTTTCAGTCAAGTGGTTGACCCTTTGGAAGCAGATGATTGGTTACGAACTATTGAAAAGAAGCTTGAAATTGCTCGTACTGAAGAAGCTGACAAGGTTCCGTTCGCTACCCACTATCTGGAAGGAGTCGCTGCTATATAGTGGGATAATGCTAAAGCTATGTGGCAAGCGGGCGAAGAAATCACTTGGACTAATTTCAAGGACCAATTCCGCAAGTATGATATTCCAGCTGGTATCATGAAGGTCAAGCAACGCGAATTCCTCAGTCTCACTCAAGGAAATATGTCAGTAAGTGAATATTTGCACAAATTCAACCATCTGGCCAGTTATTCTCTCTATGATGTGGCCACAGAAGAAAGGAAGATCGACAGGTTCCTTGGATGATTTAATCAACACCTCAGGAGTGCTCTCTGCATGCTCAACTTTCTAGATTTCCGGTCTCTAGTAAACAAGGCCCTCATCGCAGAAAGGGAGTACAAGCTTGTGCATGACAACCGACCCACAAATAATGACCACAAGCGTAAATTCGAGCATAAGAAGGATAGACAGCCCATGCAAAAGGCCTATACCTGGCAGCAGACTCAAGTGGAGTACAAACCAAATTGGCAGCAGAATGTGAACAAGACCACTACCCAGGTCAAAAATGTCGTGACCAGTCCAGTGCACGAAGAGTGTCAGTTCAACAAATCCTGCTTTAATTGAGGACATACCGGAGATTATGCCAGACAATGTCCCAAGAAGTCAAATGCCCCATTCCGGCCGCAAGTCAACCACATGGGGCCATATCCTGCCCATAAGACCGTCCAAGGGCAAGTTCATCACCTCTCCGCACACGAAGCCCAGGAAAAATCCCAAAGTTGTCATTGGTATGTTTCCTGTTAATGACATACCCGCAATAATTTTATTTGACTCTAGGGCTTCCCACTCTTTTGTTTCTTGGAGTTTCGTTGCCCGAAACAAATTTCCTTGCTCGCTTTTGGGAAAAAGTATGATGGTTCAATCCCTGGGATCCATGATCAAAAGAAATATGGTCTGCCAAAATTTGGAAAATTGGTATCGAGGGGGTCCGTTTTCCAACTGCTTTGATAGTCATCGAGTCTGCCAAGTTGGATGTTATTTTGGGAATGAACTGGTTGACCCAATATCAAGTGTGCATCAACTGTGCGACCCGAGAAGTCACCTTGACAAGTCAGGAAGGGTGATCCATAAAATTCTATGCCCGCAAAAGTATACCCAAAAGGGAGCTGGTCTTCACATCTGTAGCCAAAGAATTGAATTTGATTCCTGTGGTCAGTGAATATCATGATGTATTCACTGAGGAATTACCCGGAATGCCTCTAGACCGAGAGCTTGAGTTTGAAATTGATATTGTGCCTGGGACCGCACCATTATACAAATAGTATTATTGAATGCCTTCATCCAAACTCATGGAATTAAAGAAACAGCTTGATGAGATGTTGCAGAAAAGATATATCCGCCCAAGCTCGTCACCATGGGGATCACCCGCAATATTTGTGGACAAGAAAGATGGCAGTCTCAGAATGTGCGTGGACTACTGTCGATTCAACAATGTCACCATCAAGAACAAATACCCGCTTCCAAGGATTGATGATTTGTTCAATCAGCTCAGTGGGGCAAAAGTATTTTCCAAGATTGAATTAAGGACCGGATACCATCAGCTCAAGATTAAGAAGGAAGATATACCTAAGACCGCGTTCACTACTCGATACGATCTCTATGAATATACGGTGATGTCTTTCGGTCTCACATATGACCCTGCCTTTTTCATGCATATGATGAATAAGGTATTCATGGATTTCTTGGATTTGTGGTGGTTTTCATCGATGACATTCTCATATACTCTAAAAGTGACGAAGAGCACAAGGAACACCTCCGAGCAGTCTTGCAGAGACTCTGTGACCATCAGTTATATGCAAAATTCAGCAAGTGTGAGTTTTGGCTCAAGAAAGTTGGATTTTGAGGACATGTTCTGTCAGCAGAAGGCATAGCTGTGGATCCCAGCAAAGTGAAAGACGTGCTTGATTGGCCAACACCCACGACTATATCCAAAATTCGAAGTTCTCTTGGATTAGCTTGGTATTACTGCCGGTTCATCGAAGGATTTTCCAAGATTGCCAAGCCAATGACAGAGCTCCTCAAGAAAGATAAGAAGTTTAAATGGACTAAGGACTGTGAGAAGAGCTTTAATGAGCTAAAAACCAGATTAACATCAGCACCAGTGCTGACTCTACCAGACAGTTACCGCAGCTTTGATGTGTATTGTGACGCCTCCAGAAAAGGTATTGGATGCATACTCATGTAAGATGGCAAGGTGGTAGCCTACGCATCTCGCCAGCTACGACCGCACAAAGGAAATTACCCTACACATGATTTGGAATTGGCCGTTGTTGTGCACTCTCTAAAGATTTGGAGACATTACCTCATTGGAAAAAGATGTCAAATATTTACCGACAACAAGAGTCTCAAATATATATTTACTCATCCAGACTAAAACCTTCAACAGCGAAGATGGCTCGAGTTGGCCAAGGACTATGATCTGGGAATAAATTACCATCCGGGAAAAGCTAATGTAGTTGCTAATGCCCTCAGTCACAAGCCTGCCAGTTTAAATGCCATGATGGAGTCCTTGCCTCCTGAACTCCAACAAGAGATTGATCAGCTTAACTTGGTAATTGTAAACACCGTCCTTGCAAATATTTTGGAAGTAACTCCTACTCTCAAGGATGAGATTCGCATGGCCCAGGCTGACGACAAAATTATACAAGGACATCTCAGACGTCTGCAAAAAGGTAAGACTCAGGGTTTCTCTGAGGACACACGGGGTACACTCAGGTTTCAAGGATGGATATGCATACCCAAGCAAGCAGACTTGAGAAAGAAGATTTTGGCAGAAGCACATGAATCCTCGTATTTGATACACCCCAGAGGTAGTAAAATGTACAAAGACCTTCGACAGATATTTTGGTGGGATGGAATGAAAAAGGATATCACATATTTTGTCACTTGTTGTGACATATGCAACAAAGTAAAGGCGGAACACCAGAAACCCACTGGACTTCTCCAACCTCTACCCGTCTCATAATGGAAATGGCATAATGTCTGCATGGACTTTGTCACCGGTCTACCCAGGACTCACCGAGGAAATGATGATGGATGGTCATAGTGGACACACTGACTAAAGTGGCTCATTTTGTTGCCATCTGCACCACATATCGCGTTGATCAACTTGCACAATTATATGTGTCCCGAATTGTTAGTCTGCATGGAGTGCCAAGAACAATCACTTCATACCGAGGTTCACTCTTTACATCCGCATTCTGGTCCCGACTCCATCAAGCTTTAGGGACTGCCCTCAAATACAGCATGGCCTATCACCCACAGACAGACGGTCAGACTGAGCGGGTAAATCAAATCCTTGAATGCTTCGAGCATGTGCTTTAGCCCATGGACCCAAGTGGGAAGATTGTCTGCCATATGTGGAATTTTCATACAATAATAGTTTACAAACTAGCCTAAAGATGTCACCGTATGAAGCTTTGTATGGCCGTAAGTGCCGCACTCCATTAAACTGGTCTCAAATTGGAGAAAGCGTATCTTCGGAACTGATTAAATAATGGAGGTAGAGAAACAAGTCAAGGAAATCCGAGATAGACTGCAGTTGGCTAAGTCACGACAGAAGAGTTATTATGATGCCAAACACCGGCAAGTCAGTTTTGAGCCTGGAGAACATGTGTATCTCCGAGTCTCACACATGAAGGGAATCAAGCGATTTCAGAACTAGGGAAAATTGGCACCAAGATATATTGGTCCGTTCTTAGTCATGACCAAAGTTGGCACAATTTCTTATCAGTTGGAATTGCCACTGGAATTGTTAGAAGTACACAACATGTTCCACGTCTCACAACTGAGAAGGTGTATTTCACCACCCAAGAAAAGGACTAATATGTCAGAAATTGAGCTTTCCAAGGATCTAACCTATGAGGAGAAATCGTTCATAATTTTGGATGAGGCAGAAAGGGTCACACGCAGTAAGGCGATCAAGTTTTATAAGGTTCAGTGGGAGCATCACACCGAGGAAGAAGCGACCTGGGAAAGAGAGGAATTTTTAACAACAACCTATCCAAATTGTTTTCCCAAGCAACCAAATCTCGAGGACGAGATTCATCCTAAGTGGGGGAGGTTTGTGACAGCCTCGATTTGCTTTCTCTTTTTTTTCAGACTTCCTGTTGCCTTTGCTTTGGATTTTGAGTTTTGAATCAATTCAAATGGACTTGAACACTTGGGCCTACCCTTGATTTTCACCCAATTGACCCATCCACCCCTAGCTCAACTTTTTTTCTCTTAAAAACTCCAAAAATAACCCAAGGAATATTTTTCATAAAAGAAAAATATTCATTTTCTTCCCTGAAAATCACTTCAGAGAAGTATGCTCCAAAGCAACCCTCATTTTTATTGCTCCTAAAATCCTGAGAAAATTCACAAATATTCTTTGAACCCTAGGGCACCTCCCGAGCAAAAATATTGCATAATTTTTTGGAATATTTTTGCTATAGAAAATCATTTCTGTTTTGGACAGATAAGCCACTTTACACAGCAAGTATAATTTTCCTTGATCCTTTGGGCTGATCTTTTCTAAGCTTCATTACCTTCCTAAGAGAATGCTAAACCTCAAAGCCCATCCCTTAATTTTTACTAGATC
This sequence comes from Triticum aestivum, assembly GCF_018294505.1. Classification (NCBI taxonomy): domain Eukaryota; kingdom Viridiplantae; phylum Streptophyta; class Magnoliopsida; order Poales; family Poaceae; genus Triticum; species Triticum aestivum. The sequence continues at coordinate 380,601,352 of NC_057795.1, read as the reverse complement.
TCTCGGAGTTAACCTCACAAGTTTCTATCCAGAAACTTGCCAGGAAGAAGCCCACTCGCACAGCTCACCTGTGACCCATCCAAACACATAGAATGACAAAAACCACTAAGGACTACATGCCAGACATGAAGTTTGCGCTTAGCTCAGCCTGAGCTCAGAGTTCACGCGGTGATCGCGTTCGTCCAGGGGTGTTGGCATGCAGCTAGCACGCTCTGCGACGCACCCATGCCTCTATTGAGCGCGTACTCGCTTCCCCGGCCACTGCACCTTGCAAAACCGCACCACCATCCTCGTCTCCACCCCCTTAACTCCGCCCTGGCGCTCGCCGACACTGGAGCTTGCTCCAGCGAGCACGGGCACGATGCGGCCAAGACAACAGTGCACCCGTGCCCCTGTGCTCATCGCGTACATGGCTCCTGTGCCCGGCTCCGCTCGTCCACAGTTCCCGCGTGAGCCACGGCGTGTTCTCCCCCTCTGACTGACGCCATTCATCGCCGGGCACCCTTCTAGTGAACTCCGACGAGCCCTCGATCCCCGCCTATAAATAGAACCCCTCTCGATCTCATTTCTCCTCACCACTGCTCTCACACAACCACCACGACACCGTAGGTAGCCGCAGCCCGGCCGGGAAGGACTCTAGCCACTGTCCCCGATGCCGAGCTCGCCGGTGATCCCCTTCCTCTGCCCCTCCCTCTCCAGAGCCGCTCGAGCTCAACTGATTTCTCCGGTGTGTCTCTAGTGAACCTCTAGTGCTATTGGTGTTGCTGGACCGGCCCTGCCTCGCCGGAATTGCCAACTCCTACGAGCTCCGCCCGCTGCAGCCGCTGGAGACGACCACGCCAACCTCGTTTGACCACCGTTAGCCAAGCCGCGGGTACGTACAGGTGCACAACAACCTCTACTACCCATTCCCCCCTCTAAAATCGGTAGCCAAGCCCTCCTCGCCGAAGAGAGCTCCGGCGACTCACCGCCCTCATCTGTTTCCCTCTCTCTCCCTTCAAAACTGACATTGGGGACCCATTGTCAGCCACTCAGCCGTGCCCGAAGCGGTATAGGAAATGGTGCCCCGTGGGTTTACGCCTTTGACGTCACCCCCTGGTTTTTGTTTATTTCAAATTTAAATCAAATTTGACCAGAACTTTGACTAGTTGTAACTCCTAAACCACAAGTCCAAATGAGTTGATTCTTTTTGCATTGTGTTCTTACTGGAAAACCCTAGCAGCACACCCAAGATGAGTTTTTTCTTTGTTGTCTAGATTTTCTGGTAATTTTCAGAAGTGTTTTTGATATTTTCTTTTTATCATTTGAATTATTTTCAGAAGGAGAAACTCGTCTTAAAGGCATCCAGGAGGAGTGTGAAGCTCCTCTGAACTAAGGCAAGCCACACAAACATTTTCATGGTGTCTTTGCAATACCCATGATTTTTTCAACTTCAATATATGATGTTTCTTGCATATAGTTATTAAATGAATAATACTTATGTTGGTTATTTTGTCACGAGCAAGATGCTTAGTTTACAGAAGTTAGTGCTTGAACTAAGTGAGATATAGTATAAGTAGAATTACTATGTGATCTTGTTGTGACTATGGTATGATGAGCATCGGTATTATTTACATTTACGCATGATGAGTTTTATATGGCAAATAAGAAACTAAAATTATGAGTACAAATAACCAGTGAAAAAGACTCAACAAAGTTTAGTGATGATTGGTGCAAGTAGAACTTTTTGATGAGTTGATATGGTATTTTCAAGTGATATGAGATGCATGTCATATGGTTGCATGAGCTTGGCATATGGTGACTCGAGCATTTTATTTCAAGTTAAACTTGATGCTAATTGAACTTGAACGTAAAGTTGATCGGGTCATGGTGCCATTGAATCATGCTGACCGGTGCAACCACATTTTCCTTGTTATGAGAAGGCCGTTAGTCGGTCTGTTATCCTGCCTCTTGTCAGTGCCTCCAACGAGGGAAGGTTATGGTCGTGCGTTACCCTCGCCCGGTAAGCATAAATAACCTTGTGTGACCATTGTTGTTGAGATGGACCCTTGTCCCCGTTTGGGACCATTTTTTTTTTGCCACGACGGTGTTTGTTTTGCCTTTGGTAGGCACGGGGCCACCCATGACTTATCCTAGTGGGGAGTTAGTCGGAGTGGCCGAAAGAGTGTCATGGAAATGGGAGAGTTCTGTCGGAATACCGTTGGTCCACCTGAATGGGAGTGCGAGGCCATGGGTTCCGTGGTGTGGGTACAGTGCGCTACCTCTGTAAAGTGTATTAAATCTATCGATAGTCATGCCCATGGATAAGGGCCCAGTTTGTAAGTAAGTCACACCATGGATCAACTTCTATAAAGTAATCTTGCACACTAAGTTATTTGCATTGCACTGGTTGAATCATGATGATGTTAGTGAGACTGACCGTTGTGGTTTCGTTTGTGTTTCATGAATGATCATTGTTTGGTTACAAGGTAACCCGTTGAACCTAGTATGGTTACGTTTGTGATCCACGGATGATCACCGTTTGGTTGTGAGGCAACCCGTTGGTAAGAGAGTCCGAGAGACTCGGTGCACAAGATTTGACGCATGATATGAGAAGCATGTTGTTGTTTGCATTTAACTTGATTAAATGTCATGATATTGTTTGTCATTATGTTTATGCTTGTTGTGGGCTTGCAAGTACATTCAATGTACTGACCTGGCGTGTTATGCCAGACTTCAGGAAAGTCTAACTAAATCGGAGTGCTGTCGTGTCTAGATCGTGTCCACATCGGTGTCCCTGTGCTATGGAGCCCCGCTTTGTCGTTGTTCCGCTACCGCGTAGTTGTTGTGATCGAGGCCCCTGTATGTTCACTAAATAATGTACATATTGTGCAGCCGCACCGAGTGTGCCGCTTGGCCTCTCTACTTGATGTAATATCGCACTATGCTTTCGCTAGTAGCAATAAAGCAGTTGTTTTCAGTACCAAGATGTTGTGTATTGCCAGAAGACGTGATCTCTGGGTTGGCAATGCAAGGTAAACCAGTTGCTCTGAGCCGGGGTGCCACATCTTCAGCCGGTTTATTCATTTTTGGCTTCTTGCTGGGGCCATGGCACTGAAAATAAGACACATAACGAGATTAGTATATCTACTGAGTAAAGTGTTAAAGCAAGCAGGTTTAATGTTCTCACCCAGGTACGGTCTTGAAAAGAGGGACCTGAGTCCCAGTGGAGTCACTAGATGAAGAGGGAGAGGTTCCCTGATAGTTTGAATCATAAGGGTTAAGAGGTTGTCGAATAAGACCCGCCTTTGGAAAAGCTAAGTCGGAAATTTGTGAAACCTCTACTCGGCGCTTGCGTGGAACCGGCGTGTTGGGTAAGCCAGAAGATAAATTCCCGCTGCCGCTGTTCTGGGTTGTGCGAAGAACTTCATGTTGCTGCTTCTTCAAAATAAAGTTGGGATCCAAGTAAGCTAAAGGGTGAGAAAACCTTACTTTCTGGCTCGCTTGACGAACTTTCTATCTTGGTAGAGGTTCTGAGTCGGAGGAAATGATAGTTACCTCTTCACCATCTGCATGGCTAGCTTTCGCATCATTCTGATAGTAATCAATGTCAATAAGATGAACAAAGAAAGAGCCAAGGGAGTCAAGTTCTACCTCCAACTCATTATCCAGAGTAAATGGATCAATTGCATCTGCCTTCTTCTTAGCAGGTTTATTGTTCACGTTGGTCTTGTTCCTGGTCTTCTTGGCCGGTTTAGCATCCAGTTTCTTGTTCCAGAAGGGGGAATCAGCCTGCAGAAAATTCAAGTAATAGTGAGAAGGTAGAATGATAAATAATGGTTTAGTGAGAGTTGTTCGAAAGAAACTTACAACCAGTGGCTTGTTGAGGGTGCATAAGGGGTTTAGCCCCACTTTGCTACAAGTTTCCAAGCTCTCGTTGAGTAGTGTTTTGGTCATCCTATTGATCTCATCATAGTCCAGTTCTATTTAGCAATGGCGTTGTGGGTCCTTGACATCACAGGTGTATTCACACATTAAGTTGGGTCGGCGGCTCAAGGGAAAATCCTCCATGCGACCCAGCAACGAACCAGGTCGACTCCAGTCAGACCATTGGCCATCAAGGCCCTAATCTTTGAAAATATGGGCATATATTCTGCATGTTCTTCTGTGTTGATCCGCTCTGGGAGAGGATGTTTGTTGCTAAGACGATTTTCATGATAACCCGACAGTGGATTTTCTCCTTCAAGAGAAGTGTCTTTGCAATAGAACCAAGTCTGGTTCCAGTCTTTGGGATGGCTGGGAAGTGCAGCAGCAGGAAACGTGGCTTCTTTCCGCCTCTGAATTGAATGCCCTTAGTTCGAAGTTGGGCCCATCTGTGAACCCAGTCTGGCGGTTCAGGTAATAGAATTCCCTGAACAATTCGATAGTGGGCTCTTGTTAAAGGTACACTTTGCAAAAGACTTGGAAGTTGCAGATGTTTGAAACAGAGTTGGGCCCGATATCTTGTAGATGGAGTTGGAAGAAATGCAGCACGTCACGAAAATTTTTGAGCCGGGTGGAGCAAACCCTTGAAGCATATGGTCAGTAAAGACTATAACCTCGCCTTCTTTTGGATCAGGAGTGGTCTCAGTTCCTGGGACTCTCCAGTGAATAACATTTTTGCGGCTAGGACACCCACCTGAACATGCTCGTTCAACATCTACTCGGTAACCCGGGAGGCGAACCAGTTGCATGAGGTGACAGACTTGGTCATTTTTCGTAGATGAAAGCCTAAAAAGACAAATATTGTCGGTTTAAGGATATGTCGTTAAGCCAGTCAGTGATCAAAAAGTAAGTGTGTTAAGCAAGGCCCATTCATAGGAAGAGGAATCAGCATGGTTAAACCGGAAGACAATGCCGGGTTAACAAGGGGACTAATGCTATATGGCAGGTTATGTCTTATCGTATAAACCGCCCTTACGCTTTTAGTATGACAGATCTATAAGTGAATTTTTGCCAAGTGATGGACAAATAGGTTCCATAGATCAGTTCTATGATTTTGGATCTATAGTAGTTCAGAAAACAAAATAAATTTTAAACCTAAGGTCGCGACAGTGGAAGAACTCATGTGCTTTGATGGGATCTTATACAGAAAAAGCATCTTCTGAGATTGGAAAGGGATGCTAAACTACTACCGCACCTCTTTTGTATCATATTTAGATCAAATTATGTGATCTAGAGGGGAAAATGAGGAACAATGAAGAACACCGAGGAACGATGGAAACCCTAATGCAGATCTGCTATGGGGAAGACTAAATACTTACTAATGTTGCTGGAAAGCGGAGGTGCACATCAGCACTCTGGTTGTCGATGCAGCGGCCAGAGTTGAGGCAGTTGACGAATGTCAACGGAAGCGAAGCTCGGGCTTGCGGAAGCATCGCAAGGAGGAAGACGAAGGCGAGGGGGCAAGGTAAAAGTGAAAAGAATGACCCCTTGTCTCTATTTATAAGGAAGTGAATAGATGGCATGCGCGGGAATCAAGGAGGCCGAAAAATAATTATGTAGCTATAAGGACGCCTCGATTTTTGGAGGCTCACTAAAGATAAGGATCTGTTAAAGATATCCTGGGCTTTGTGCATAGTCAATGCGCCTGATGTCATGGTGGGTTACCGCGGTTTTGAGAGGTGACGTCGTGGCGGGTTATAGCAAGCTTATGAGGAATTGATGATGGAAAATTCCGCTAAGTCAACTAGTGAAGATTGATGTGAACAAGTTCAAATGAACCTGGGGCCTAATGTTGGGGATATAACTATTGGATATGACCCGCCCGGAAGGGGTTGGGTCACGCCACTGGGGGTTTAGACATGAAGAAGCCTGACAAGGCCCAAGAAGATATGAAGATGGTGGTTCATGAAGCAGGCTTATTGAAGGCCCAAGATCCAGACGCGACTTGAGGCCCAAAGGGACGAGTCGCGATATGTTTAACTTGTACTGTAAGGCAAGCTTAGTAGAAACCAAGACGGTCACGTTTATGTGAGCCGGCCGGGACTCTGTAAGCCGTCGGGTATCAACCTATATATAAAGGGTGACCCGGCAGCGGGTTAACTCAAGAAACAACTCATCAAGAACTAGGTCAAGCGTATTCGCTCCCTAGTAATCAAAACCAAAGCAATACAACCTAAAGCAGGAGTAGGCTTTTACCTCGTTGAGAGGGGCCGAACCTGGGTAAACTTATGTGTCCTTTGTCCCGTTTAACCCCTTCAAGCTAACCTAGTTGCGATGGCTCCACACCTAAGTCCTTTTACTAGGGCATCTGCCGTGTTAAGTCCACGACACTGCTCATGTCCGCGATGCTCCTATTGTTCGCAATGCTACCGCTACAACTGCGGGGGGATGTTACAAATATATTTGGTATATAGAGATTGTTCGGGATTAGATAGGAATTGTTTTCATCTTATCTCTAGGAGACGTCTTGTCCTCTTGTACATAATATATACTCTCCCTCGAGACTTAATAATACATGCATCACATTATGCCAATCATCCCTCTTCACCCTTCTAACAATGGGAATGTTCATGATTATTTTAGCATCTATTGGTAGGAAGACATATTCAACCATGTCCTTCCGTCACCGCGCTGAGCATTCATCAATCAGTTCACCACTTTTTGTGGTCGGTGGTGAGCTAAGGATGCAATGGATCGCATAGAATAATCATGTGGTATCCAGTTTTGAAATTTTACACTTAAGGTTTATGGAAAGGATGCAATGGGTTGCATAGAATAATCATGTCGTATCCGGTTTCAAAATTTTGCGCTTAAGGTTTCTAGAGCTTGCAAGATCCTCTATGCTTGTTTTGCAACAAGGCCAGATTAAATAACTCTGTGTCTCTAAAGCCCAGGCCCCCTTGCTATTTTGGTTGTCATCACCACCCACGCCATGAGACCTAACTCCTTTTCTTTCTTAACGCATACTACCCCACCAGAACTTCCTAATGATTGAATTTATATGAAGACTAAGTCTATGGGGTACTTGTTGAGTTGTGATCCAAATTCATATAATGGCTAATTTTTGACGGAGCGGAGTGAAGGTCCATTGCCGGGAGGCTTGAATCAGTTTCGACCTGGGTCACCACTACTAGATATATTTTCTGTAAGTTGCCGCATGGGATAAGATTACCGTTTCACGCTAAATTTTTGTGTCCTCTATGTTTTTTTAAGGAGGATCACCCCCGGCCTCTGCATCTAAATGATGCATGCAATCATTTTTATTAATTTATTCATCAGAATCTGACAAAATGCATACAAGGATCAACCCAAGGCCACCTTCGAGGCGAAGATGTGCCCTGACCGCATCAATGGATACCATCTAATCCAGTGGCCTTGTGTCCTTTGTGTTGATTTGATCTTCCTTGGTTTCTAGTGTTTGTTGTATCTCTAACAGTAGTTTAATGCAAGACATGAAGTATACATGTACGCCCGCCCTGCACCACGGATTTGATGAGAGCGTCTTCCCCTGTGGAGAAAAAAATGCATCCAACCTTTCACCTTATCCCATACCCTTTCTTTAAGATACTTGAAAGCTCTGATTTTGCTATGGCCTACATCCGTAAGCATATATGGATGACATATTATTAACCAGGCATAACAATTCTATGCCCGGGGCCGTTAAGACCTTACTATAAACATTGTTTTGGTGAAGGGCTTAGAAGAGGCAAAATATATCCTGGGAATTAACTACATAGAGATAAGTAGCAAAAGAGCTTGTGCGTTGGAACAAGAGGAGAGAAAAATACCATGTTGCCTTAACCCAATAATTATGACTCAAGACTCCAACAGGCCCATGTCCTTTAGTTGAACATGGCATCCCATTTGTCTTGCCGCTTACCACCTTGTTACCCTCGCCGACAGTGGCCTCAGTGCTCACAAAACCACAACATGCTTGAATGTGATCAATCCTAAGGTCTCTCTCTCTCTATCTATCTATCTCTATCTCTATCTCTCTCTCTCTCTCTCTCTCTCCATAACATGAACAATTTGCTTCCTTTTTCTTGTGCAAGGTTTTGCTGAGGCATGCGTGCTTGACTATGGTTTCTTTCGTCTCTACTTTGGTTTTGCTGAGATATTCATTTGCAACACAGATCAACGCTGGTACCAAAAAAGACAAATCATGCGTTATTGATTAAGATTACACCCTAAATAGAATTTAAAAATGGTTATAAGGTAAAATAACATCATATAATATTCAGATTTTACACATTTTTAATCTTATTTTATATACAACATGTTAAAATTGGAGTTCAGTTTAAAAGATATGGATCGGATAGAAAAGCATCCATCACTTAAAGATGGACAGGGGGTTAATTAATAGAAACAACAGAGTGTTTTCTAAAAAAATACAAAAAGATGATTTGTCTCTGTTACTTATGGTTGCACAACAGGTTGATCTCAGGAAAAGACAGGGGTTCTAAAAAAGAGCAGAAATTATTTTTCCTTTATTAGTAGGTATAGATCAACGACGCATAGACCAATTAGTTTATTGGCTCACAAACTCCATGAAGCCCTAAATTTCGCAAAAATAAAAAACTAACATTTTATGATTCAGAAAAGCCTAAAAATAACACGCATATACATAGGGAAGTACAATTCATGAACACAGATTTCCACCATAAAATACATTTTTATGAGAGCTACATAAAAACAAAGGGTTAATTATCCTTTTGCCCTCAGTGGTGTCTTTGTGCTCAGTTTTTCCCTCAGATGCAAATTGTGCTCAGTTTTGCCCCTAGTCCATGCACAACTACTATGACGAGGCCAAATGACCATATTTGAGTACATTCCGTCCGCTAGCGTTAGTGGTTGTGGGTCCGGAGCTTACACGTGGGACCGCGTGGACGTGGGTCCGGAGCTGACATGTAGTCCCGTGCAACTAAATCCCCAAATCATTCATAGCTCACTCTGCCCATCCGCTTCCCCGCCGGCCGGCTGACCTGCGCCGCCGCCGCCACTTGCGCTGCGGCCAGCACCTGCCCTGCCACCAGCTGCACGCCTACTCCACCGCTACCGTCCTGCGCCTATGCTCCACGGCTACGTATGACGCTCGCCACCTTCCTGTGACGCCATGGGTGGGGCGCCCGCCACCTGCTCGACCCGCAGCGCGGCCTCCTTCCGTGCGCCCGACCGGAGCGCTCAAAGGTGGGGGCTACTGGAGCTATTTGAACTAGGAGGAAGAACCCTAGGGAAAAATGGAGAGCAACGGCGACCCCGGAGTATTTGGCGAGGCAGGCATCGGGCCGGAGATCCGCCGTGTCCACGACTGGGTTCCCGAGGGGTAAGTCTCGCCTCTTGTTTAGATTGAGCTTAGTTGTGCATTTGAACACTCGATTCGAGTAGGTTTGCCCAATTAGTGTGCTGATTGCGTCTTTGTTTTTCGCCGGTTAGGATGGAGTTGTGGTTTGCTTTCTTGATGCACATTAGAAGGGACCGGTACACGTCTGATGCAAATGGATCAGAAGAAATACCAAGGAGGTTTTGATTATCGGTTGCCAATGGCTAGTAATTGGAGTTTTAGACAATTTGGGGAGGTAATTTGTAGCCAATATCCTTGGGGTTTGCTTGATGAAGTGGTATACAAATACTATGATGGGGAAAAGAAATGGGTGATAGTTAGTAATGATGAAGAGCTAGCTACCATGTTTGTTAGGCATAGAGAGAAAGATAATTTTCATGTGATGCTGCAAGTTGATGTGCTTGAGCAGGCATTTGGACCTAGGATGACGGGTGCAACATCTCGGGGAGAACCAAGTCATCATAATGGCATCTCTCGCCAGAACAGTTCAGTTGGTGCACGGCGACGTGGTTGCTCGATAAGTGTGGGCAACAGCAGTAGGGTCCCCCTTGAAGTGGAGCTTGATGACTACAATTCTGGGGTTGATGAAGAGAAGCTATATTCTGATGTTATTCGGAATTTACGACGGGCACCTTGGGCTGATAACCAAGATGAGGCTCACAATGCAGTCTGTGTGGATGATGACGCGGTGGGTGAGGACGAAGACCTTGCAGTTGTTGAATGGGACCCTTTGAACCCTCATATGGAAGAAGGTATAGTTTTTGCATCCATGAATGAGTGTAGAAATGCACTTGTGACATACTGCATCAAGGTAGAACGTACTTTCAAAGTTGACAAGAGTGATCAAGTACGTTACAGAGTGCACTGTCCGACTGAGGGTTGTCCATGGAGGCTGCTCGCATCTAAAATGCGAAATAGCACTAATGTTCAGGTCAAAGTGAACCCTTTTAAGCACACATGCCAAGAATCAACCCTTAGGAAGGATACAATCAGTAGAGCCAAGTCAAGATGGGTGGCAGAAGAAGTAAAGAAGTGGGTGAAAGAAAACCAGCAAGCGGGTCCAAAGGAATTGCAGAAGAACATCAAAGATAAATTCAAGATAGATTTACCATACATGAGGTTGTTTAATGGTAAACAACATGCTATGGATTCTATTTATGGTAACTGGCAGGAAAGTTTTCAATTGTTGTATTCATTCAAAGGTGAAGTGGAGAGGACAAGCCCAGGTAGTATTGTAGGTATTGATCACCACACTGTGGAGTACACATTCAGGGGAGTGACAAAGACCAAGGAATGCTTTAGGAGGGTTTTTGTCTGCTTTGAGGCTTGTTGCCGGGGTTTTTTGGCAGGTTGTAGGCCTTATTTGGCTATTGATGCCACTTCTCTCACAGGGGGGTTTAAAGGACAGTTAGTAGCAGCTTGTGCAGTTGATGCACACAGTTTTGTATTTCCAGTTGCCTATGGTGTGCTGGAGACAGAGTCTGAGGAGAGCTGGACTTGGTTTTTGCATAATCTGTGTCGGGCTATTGCACATCCCAATGGGTTGGTCATTCATACAGATGCCTGCAAAGGTTTAGAAGTGGTCGTGGACAATGTGTTCCCTGGAGTAGAGCATAGGGAATGCATGCGTCACCTTGCTGCAAATTTCATGAAGAAATTCAAAGGAAAGGTGTATACCGACAATTTATGGCCAGCATCTTTGACTTGCAGTGTGAAGAAGCACAACTACCACTTGAGGCAGTTATACATGAATCCCAAAGTGAAAGAATACTTGGAAACACACCACTCCAAGTTATGGGCCAGAAGCCAATTCAGTGAACTGAGCAAAGTTGACTATGTGCACAATAATCTAGCAGAGTCTTTCAACTCAACGATCCGGAAACTAAAGGGTCATTATGTGGTGGATTTGTTGGACATGATAAGGATAGAATACATGCAGAAATTTCATTATCATGCAGGAATAGCCGAGGCAAAATTCATGGGCCACATTATCATCCCTGCCGTGATAGCCGAGGCAAAATTCATGGGCCACATTATCATCCCTGCCGTGATGAATGAACTGAAGCAGAAAACAACAGGCTTGGAAATGAACATGACTCTTTGCTCGGGTACCACAGCAGAGATATCATATTTGGATAAAGAGAAGAGGGAATGGAGATATCCAGTGGATTTAGAAGCTAGAACTTGTAGTTGTAGGCAATGGAAGATAACTGGGTTGCCATGCATTCATGCCTTGTTTTTCATCACTTCTCTCCTAGGTCCAGCAGGGAACATTCAGCAGTATGTGCATGATTACTACTCTGTTGCAAGGTTCAAAGCCACGTATGCTTATGCCTTGCCTGCTATGGAGGGAAAACAACAATGGGACATGGTGGACCCTAGATTCAAGCTTTGCGCTCCAGTTCTGAAGAGAGCAGCCGGTTGCCTCAATAGATGATGAAAATGATGGACAGCAGTCGGTTGCATCAGATGAGGATTTTGATGAGGTTCGAAATGATGATGGTCAACAGCCGCATGATTTTGACGATGATCCAAAATATCCTCCAAATAATGATTCAAGTGAGGCTCCAAATGGTGATCCAAGTGAGGCTCCAAATAGTGATCATGGTGATCCAAGTGAGGCTCCAAATGATGATCATGGTGATCCAAGTGACGCTCCAAATGATGATCATGGTGATCCAAGTGAGGCTCCAAATGATGATCCAAGTGAGGCTCCAAATGGTGACCAACCTTCTGTTGTTGTGAGTTCTGCTAGGTATGTAAATCTTGCAAGGGTCAAATACTATTGTACATTTATGGGTCACTTGACATGAACTCATTACCCTTTATGTTTTGCACAGCTCTATGATAGGTTTGAAGAAGACGCAAAAGGTACTGACAACCAAGAGGAGAAGAGAAGAAGCAATGAGCACAAGGTGCACAAGGAGCAAAGTGATGGCAAGAAGCTCAAGGAACAGACAGAAGCCCGAACGCTATATATGAATAATTATGAAACATTATGAATAATGTTGTATTTCTGTTGGATGATGTTGGACCTATGTTAGAACTATGTTTGATATGATGTTTAAATCTGTTGGATGATGTTTGAATGAGCACATGGTTTTTCCTTTTTTTGATTTTTTTGAATTTTGTTTTGCTCATTTGAATTCTGGTCAAACCTAACTTTGACAAAGATTTAAACAAGTCTAAAACATCAAAATCAAGAACTAAGCCTGGATCCTTCTTAGTCAATCCAAAATGAAGCTGTGGTGAGGTTTTTGAAATTTTCATGAAAAATGTGCTAAAATGAGGGGTCCAAAGGTAGGGTAAACGGCCTCATTTCTAAGCAAGGTTTTTTTCGACCTTGTCTAAATTAGCCAAATAACTTTCCTAAACATATATTCTATATATTCTATATATACGGACTATGTGCGCTGGTTTTTCATTTTTTGATTTTTTTTAAAATTTGTTTTGCTCATTTGAATTCTGGTCAAACTTAACTTTGACCAAGATTTAAACAAGTGTAAAACATCAAAATGAAAAACTAAGCCCGGATCCTTCTTAGTCACTCTAAAATGAAGTTGTGGTGAGTTTTTTTTTTGAAATTTTCATGTTTATTTCCCCAAAACACTTCTCTTCACTTCATACAAGAGAGTTTGAGATACTCGAGATATCATACAATACACATGAACTTATTGTTTAAATGTATGTAAACCTTGTTTATCAACTTAAATCGTTAGTATATGACATAAGAAGACTATGTGCGCATGTTTTTTATTTTTCGGATTTTTATTTAATTTATTATGCTCATTTGAAATCTGGTCAAACATAGCTTTGACTGCTCCAAACCCCTCCCAAACCCCCGCTAACCCTAGCGCTGAACCAGGACCATTCATCTAACCCTAGCGCTGAACAAGGGTCGTCGATCTAACCCTTCTAGAAGGAATCTGTGGGGAGGAGGGGGGCGATCCGCGAGATGCAATCTGATTGGCTGGGAGATTCTTTTTTTAAAACAAATATCAGGCGCGCTGGATGGACCATTGGGCCGTCTCGTTATCTGGGCCTGAGACCGCAGTAAATAGCCCGTCTTAGCCTTTCTAGGCCTTGCATGCATGCATGGGAGGCGGCGACGTGCATAGGCTGCGACGTGGGTTTGCATGCGGGGGAGGCTGCGACTTGCATGGACGCGAGCGAGGCGAGCGAGGCGTGCTAGGCTAGCAAGGCCAGCTAGGTGGTTCAGCGAGTCAGATGCACCGTCCGGTCAAAGAGCTATGCAGTGATTCAAATGCATGCACGCGCCCCATGCATCGTTTTTGTGCAAAAATTTAAGAGTGCAAAGCGTAACGGATACACACACGCATTCGGATTCACACACGCACCATTCTCATCCTTTCTCTCTTCCTCTCCCACCCACAGGCCTATAAATGGGGTGCTTATCTTCCTCTCCCACCCATAAGCCAGATCCGATCCATTCTCTCCAACTTCAAACACCCAATGGACCGAGCCCTACCCAAGTGAGACCATGCAGTTCAATGAGCCGATCTTCAGTCATCTGCCTGTCGTGCCGGAGCTGCGCTACCCAGCGGGCATGCTCGTGGAGAGGGAGCTCCGTGTGTGGGCTATTTAAAGGTGGAGGGGTTCCGTCGAACTCACCCGCGCCTTCCTCAGAGCCGGCTATGCCCACCTCCCACGGGGCTCGCCGAGGATGTTCACCCTCAACGAGGATCGTGACAGCGGCGGCATCCTCCTACTGCTCATGGTCACCTTCACCAAACGGTTTGACGCGCGTGAGCTCCTCGGCCAAGTCTTTTGGTGCGGCTGCGAGGCCATCTTCTTCACCCTCTACAACATCTACACCAACTACGAGAGCATCTTCCCCACTCCAGCCGGGATGCACTCCCTTCCCTACGACGACAAGGAAGAGGTGTGAAGATCAAGACGGTGTTGAAGGGGTGCACGCAGCCAAAGTGGAAGGAGGAGGTCAAGATGAAGACTGTTTCGTTTTGTATTTGTTGCTTTTTGTGGCGACCGATTCTCCGGGTACTAATTCCCAGAAAATGGCCCTTGTGCTCATCAGCCCCAGGATAACTGTTAGCTGATGAGGCACCAACTTGATACAGAAATTCCAAGAAAATACAAAATATGGAGTACAAGACCATTCTGGTCTGTGAGTACAACAAATGGTTTCTAGTGGTTGATGGCGGAAGCGGGCTGTAAATCATCAGTGTCTATGGGACTCCATTTCCCACGGGAATAGCTGACCAGGTTAACTCCTATCTTCGCGAGGCTGCTATCACCGTTGCTTAGGTTCCGGGGCTGCCATCATGTCGCTCCTCTCCGTGCAAGAAATCTGGCCAAGACAGTAGCCAGGGACAAGCCAGTGAGTACTTTGAATATACTCGCAAACATCCATGAACATGGGTATAATATAATGACGATGTGCTAAAAAATATTTTATGCTTATGACGTCATTCACAAAAGATAAATATAACTCTGATGCGTGCAAGCATGTTAATTATGAATATGCAATAACTTAGCAATATTAAAATTATGAAATAAAAAACAAATATGCCACAGTCGGGCGTCTGAGCGACACCACATAAAGGGCTTTAAAAGAAATGCCACAGTCGGGCGTCTGAGCGACACCACATAAAGGGCTTTAAAATAAATGCCACAGTCGGGCGTCTAAGCGACACCACATAAAGGGCTTTAAAATAAATGCCACAGTCGGGCGTCTGAGCGACACCACATAAAGGGCTTTAAAATAAATGCCACAGTCGGGCGTCTGAGCGACACCACACAAAGGGCTTTAAAATAAACAATCATAGTGAATATCCCAGAGGTAGAACCATCCCAAAGATACTCGATAATAACAATAA
>NC_057795.1:380579369-380585995 GCF_018294505.1 Triticum aestivum | reverse complement strand
AAAAAGGGCTTTAAAAGAAATGCCACATTTGGGCGTCTGAGCGACACCACATAAAGGGCTTTAAAAGAAATGCCACAGTCGGGCGTCTGAGCGACACCACATAAAGGGCTTTAAAAGAAATGCCACAATCGGGCGTCTGAGCGACACCACATAAAGGGCTTTAAAAGAAACAATCACAGTGAATATACCGGAGGTAAACCATCCCAGGGGTATTTGATAATACCAAAAATAGCACGGGTTAGTCCACAACAAAATAATAATCATCATTATCACATGTCACAAGTTGTAATATCAGTCCTGATTTAACAGTTTCACCTTCGAAGACCGACACTAAGACCAACACTTGACCCATCCCAGACTGTAATCCTTAACCATGGACACGGCTATTCGAATAGGTTTAATCTCTGCAGAGGGTGTACTCTTTACCCATGAGTAACGGATTTCATTAGTCCATCGGGACTAATTCCGTCTATGGTCTTTTTGTTGAAAACACACCTAACTTGCACACACCAGCTTATCTCACACGTGTCTGGAATCACCCACGACACTTGTCAAGCAAACTCTAAGTGGGGAGGCTACAACCTCGCGTAGCATGGGATCAAATTTATATCGCGCGCTCTAAGGGGTGGCCTCCCCTCTCAGTCTCAATCGGAAACACCCATGCCCCCGGACCAGGTGGCCTGCCTACCAGCTGCAACCGGTATCTTCCACCATGGCCTCTCTGCACGGTGTATGCTAGAAAGAGGTTGACAACTTACTGAACCGTACTCTACTTGTTGTAGAGACAAGTGGTAGTACGAAACAAGTATGGGGGTTACTGGAACAAGACTTGATCTATGGTCGACTCAGGAGGTTTAAGTATTCCCTGCATGATTAGCATAACGAATATATTTCAACCAACAGAGTCACCGCTCATTATACCTTACCAGGCCATACCCGACATAACCGTCCCGACGGAGGCCGGCGACAAACTCATGCCTACCCAAGGCAGAGGTTTTCCCGGATTCCTTCCGGTATGCATGAAAGGCACATGAGGATGATCATCATCACAAGTATGCTCATTTCCAACATCATGGAAATCCCAATATGCATTCATGCAAATGATCACATCACATGAAATAACAACTCTCCGAAATGAGGTGGTATGATAAACGTGTCAACGAACACCCAAAAATATCATGCCGGGGTTCAGAATGCTTGACTTCAGGTCAAGGGAAGGGCAGGGTGCATTTCAAACTCTTGAAATACTTCTCCTCTGTTCAAAAATCCTATTTTAGAAATATAAATGATTTAACACACAAAATAAAAACAACACACAAAGTTGTTTTGCAAAAATTTCAAATAAATCTTAAAATAAACTAGACAATATTTGAGAGAGGTAGGAAAAAGAATCAATTCAATTGGAGTTATATTTTAAAAGATACAGCAGGTCAAAGTTTGGTCAAAATCTGATATTTAAAATAAAACAGAAAAGAAAAACGTTTCAAATAAAACGTGTACACGTCGAAAGCGTATTCGGGAAAGGCGCTTCCACTTACTCCTGCGTGGACAGGCACTGGGTCACTGACAGTGGGCCCGCGTGGCCCACTGGTCAGGTTTGACCGACCACGCGCACGTCGTTCCCCTTCGACCGAACAGAGGCGGAGCTCCGGCGAGGATTTGCCGGTGAACGGGGGCGTCCCTTGGAGATCTGAGAACATGGGTGTGCTCAGGGGGTCGAGACGAATCCGTGGGTACCCGCCATGGTCGCCGACGTGAACGAAGTCGCCGGCGACGAGCTTCGCGGCGGAGAATGCATTCGGGTGGATAGTGAGTTTGGGGCTGCGGTGGTCTCCGGCCAAAATTGAGCGAGGGGTTGTGCTCGCGAGAGGAAGGGAGATTTCTTGGTGGAGAGAGTCGAGAGGGAGAGGCACTGGTGGCGATGGAATCGGTCGGGGCTTGGCGGCGACCGAACCGGCCGAACTCGGGGAAGAAGGCCTTCCCCTCCTCGACTGTTGGCCAAGGTAGCACTAGGAGGGTCATTTGAGGTTGCTCCAGGACTCGATTGAGCTCCGGGGCCCTTAGATACGCGGTGGAGGTCGGTTCCGAGGCGGCCGGCGATAAGGACGATGGCGAACCGCCTCCCTGTAGCTTGGGCGACATGGCGGCGACGAGCGCTAGAGGACGAGGCTGCGGATGAGCTCACACTGTTCCAGGGGGCAGGTGGCAAGCCGGGGTGGCTTTGGCGGCGCCGGCCGTGGCAGAGGCGCGCTGCGGACGCCGGTGTGCCGCCAAAAGCTCTGTCGGCGGTGCTGTTGGCTGCCAGGGCGGCTTGGCGCGTTGTTGTGAGGAGGTTAGTGCGTGGCGTGGCGCTGCAGAGTGGTCCAAAACCAGGGAGCAGCGTGTCGGCTCGGGCACGGTTCGTGCAATACGCGCGCTCTGGGCACGTCCAGTGCAAGCACGGAAGGTGTTCGATACAATGTCGTGGCATGCTACAGGTCACAGGTGAGGTTGTCAAGCAACAGAGCTAGGTTGTTGATAGAGTGAAGCTCAGGGGACAAGGTGGTTTGGTCAGGAGACCAAGTTCACAATGCCAACAACAACTCATGTCAAATCTGGTCATGCTCTCAAGGTGTTTGACAAAATGCCACAGGCACTTAGGCTTTTCTTGGAGGGGCCAAAACTACCAGTTCAGTGTCTCTTTGGATGCACAAGAGGGTGGTGAGGTTAGTTGGTGAAAAGCACAAACTTGCTAGTGCAAGTTTTGCAGAACTTCAAATCTGGACAGAAGGTGAATGGCATTATTTCATGAACCAAAAATATGCCAATGGTTGCATGCTCCTGGACTTAGGGGTTTGGCATGGAGGACTACAAGTAGGGAAAAGAATATAGGGCCAAAGAGCAAGCACGAATATGGTTGCTGTACAAACCATCATGTTGGACCAGAATGAAGATGAGGTTGATTCACTCAAAATTTTCAAAGAACATCCCTGGATTTTTGCATATAATGGAATCATATGCTCCTACTGACATCCCATAATTTTGGTGGAATCTAGAAACAAATATTTAAAAGGGTTGTAGTGCAAAATTGCCCACTGGACCAGAGAAGAAAAACAGGTGTAGCACTCAAAATATGCAATGAATGAAATATATTATTGCACAAAAGTGATTTAGAGACATCACATGACATCTCCAAATTTTGTGGAATTTTTAGTTAAGTTTATCAAATGGTTGTAGTTCAAAAAGAGCTCCAAAACTTAAAACAAGTCATTTTAATGAATATAGCTCAGGGTGAAATAATTTAATAAATAATCCTACTGATTAGGAAATTGTTTTAATGAGATGGCATAGAAGTTCAATATGTTTGGAAGGATCCACTTGGGAAAAATAAATCCTTAAAAAGAAAGGTTTTGAAATCAACAGAAATATACTTGCAGGCAAAAAATTTAAATTCTTGGCAAAATTTTAATAACTAAAACCTGGTTAAATTTTTGGGGTGTTACAATTACTACCCCCCTAAAAAAAATCTCGTCCTCAAGATTTGCTAAGAGCCGATGTGAAAAACAAACACTCCATATGTGTTCGAGCGGTTGTGAGTCTGCTGCCGTGGTGCTGCGTAAATAAAAGTAATCCATGCAGTGAGGGGATAAACGATGCAGCAACTCAGGGAAAAGAAATCTCAGTCTAGGATCTTCGCGGTTACACAAGTTAATCACGAAGTAAACTACTCATACCAGTAGAAACTAAATAATCGACTCGTCGCACATATTCGAGGTACCATGCACAAGTTACAATGTAATAGTAAATGCTGAAATAAAAAACACAGCAGTGATGTCTAAAATGAAAACGGTAACTGGACGGGGTCCTGATAAAATGTCTCTGACAAAGGAATACACTCCTCTTCAATTGGAGGAAGTGGATTGACCAGTCGATGTATGCGTCTCTCCAGGTCGGGCCTCAGAGGTCTGCCGATTGCAATCTGAGGATTCAAATCAGCGAGACTCTGGAGATAATCCATCACTCGTTGGTTCAAATGCTCTTGAGCGATGACGTACTGGATAAGGTTGGCTAGCACTGGGTCTCTCTCAATCCGTCCACCGGGAAAAGATGTTACTCCTCCGGGTGCTGCACGGCTCGAAAAGTAACAATATCCTCGTTCGCGGGCATAGGGTACTACGGATCAAAGGCGAGCAATTGCTTCTTTCGCAGCAGCTTCTATGGCCAGGTGTGGGGTTGGCATAGATTCCCCCACGAAGGAAACTTCCATTGGATCTTGATTGGAGTCTACGGGAGGGATGTGTACTGCTGCCCAATATTCCGAGGTGGAATGGGTGATTCTTGATTTGAACAGCTCGTACTGGGGTGGCTGGGTAGAACCCATAGTACTGCAGGTAAAGTCCCACAATACTTTGACAAAGCTACCTGGGGTTGCATCTGGGGTTCTCAGATGAATACTGGGGCTCAGCATGACAGGAAAAGGTTGGGAGAATGGTGCACAAGGTGAGGGGTGCTGGGTAAGGTCACGAGGTGGCCTTTATATAGCAATGGAGCTGGGTCATTTCACCGTGGTGAAAGGTAATAAATTTACCAGCTTAGCTCCAAAGGTCGGGTCAGTGTCGGAGATACACATATCTCATAAAGAGACGTGTTACTGTGGTTGTCGTCGGGGTTGGTTTTGGTAGCTGTGCCCTGAAAATGTGTAACTAGGCGCTGACAAAATACGCAAGGCTACCATTAAAAAAAATAGGGGCACGACAACAGGCTGCATTTTATGTACAAGGTCGCACGATTACAAAGCGAGGATACACTGAAACTCGGTACTACTCGTACGGCTTAATCTACCTCGTTTACGTCTAAACGGGCGTGCCTGGTGGATGACGAGGCTTCTCCACGGGTCTCACTGCCGGGGTTAGTCGGAGATGGCGGAGGAACTGCAGGGTCGGGGTAGCGATGATGACCATCGCGGGGATTGTTGGCCACAATCCCGTTGGAGTGTGTTCCCAAAAGGCGTCGAAGCACTTCTGGGGTCATCACAGTATCTTGGATGATGGCTGGGGCTGACCTCAGGGTTTCGATCGGGTGTCCGAACAGCACGACTGGATTGTCGGCATCGGGCTCGTCTTCTCTTCTAGCTAGGGGGCGACGAACCAGCTCTCCTCGAGCTGTGATCAGATCAATAGTGATTTGATCGAACAATGCCTCTAGTGCACTTACATAGCGCACTAGGTGCAATAATGCGGGATCCGTCTCGTGATCTCCGTTGGCAACTTGGGGTGGTCTACCATACCCTTCACGCCTGGGGTAGTAGTAGAACGAGCGACAGTTAACTCTGGGCGACAACTGCCGAAGTTGAACTATAGCCTCTCGAGCAGCTAGCTGGACGGCTTGTGGCTCAAAGGAAGTTGTTCTTCCGGTGAACCTGTAGGGGTGTTCTGGAGATAGACCCCTACCGTAGATGTGCATAGTGGCCCAGAATTGACGGCTTTCCCCGCCCATGGGTCCTTGGTACACAACATATTCTGGAGGCTCTTCTAACACGTAGGCACGACGAGTGAGGTTTGCGAGTATGGTCACAAAACCTCCAAGGTTGGTTGCTGTGGTCTCGTTGTGCACGACGGGGCCTGGCATTATGGCTCGGTTTGGGGTAGAGGTTGTGCTGGGTTGAGGCTAGCATGCCCTTTTTATAGAAAAGGGAACGGAGTCTTCCATCGCACGCTTGCGGAGGAGACATCTTGGGCGCTAGTCACTAGCGCGTGATCGACAGGCTAGGTTGATAGGTTGGGCACCGAGTGCCAAAAGTGTCGGGGTCACTGTGTGGCTATCTTGCACGAGAAGCTTGGCTGGGGTTTGGTTAAGGCCTGGTGGGTTGGTTTGCCTAAGTTTTCTGACCTGGCTAAGATAGGATTGGCCAATGGTCATCCTGGCTCTGATACCAAGTCTGTGGCGACCGATTCTCCGGGTACTAATTCCCAGAAAATGGCCCTTGTGCTCATCAGTCCCAGGATAACTGTTAGCTGATGAGGCACCAACTTGATACAGAAATTCCAAGCAAATACAAAATATGGAGTACAAGACCATTCTGGTCTGTGAGTACAACAAATGGTTTCTAGTGGTTGATGGCGGAAGCGGGCTGTAAATCATCAGTGTCTATGGGACTCCATTTCCCACGGGAACAGCTGACCAGGTTAACTCCTATCTTCGCGAGGCTGCTATCACCGTTGCTTAGGTTCCAGGGCTGTCATCACATCGCCCCTCTCCGTGAAAGAAATTTGGCCAAGACAATAGCTAGGGACAAGCCAGTGAGTACTTTGAATGTACTCGCAAACATTCATGAACATGGGTATAATATAATGACGATGTGCTGAAAATATTTTATGCTTATGACGTCGGTCACAAAAGATAAATATAACTCTGATGCGTGCAAGCATGTTAATTATGAATATGCAATAACTTAGCAATATTAAAATTATGAAATAAAAAACAAATACGCCACAGTCGGGCGTCTGAGCGACACCACATAAAGGGCTTTAAAAGAAATGCCACAGTCGGGCGTCTGAGCGACACCACATAAAGGGCTTTAAAAGAAATGCCACAGTCGGGCGTCTGAGCGACACCACATAAAGGGCTTTAAAAGAAATGCCACAGTC
>NC_057795.1:380529578-380578962 GCF_018294505.1 Triticum aestivum | reverse complement strand
GACACCACATAAAGGGCTTTAAAAGAAATGCCATAGTCAGGCGTCTGAGCGACACCACATAAAGGGCTTTAAAAGAAATGCCACACTCGAGCGTCTGAGCGACACCACATAAAGGGCTTTAAAAGAAATGCCACAGTCGGGCGTCTGAGCGACACCACATAAAGGGCTTTAAAAGAAACAATCACAGTGAATATACCGGAGGTAAACCATCCCAGGGGTATTTGATAATACCAAAAATAGCACGGGTTAGTCCACAACAAAATAATAATCATCATTATCACATGTCACAAGTTGTAATATCAGACCTGATTTAAGAGTTTCACCTCCAAAGACCGACACTTGACCCATCCCAGACTGTAATCCTTAACCACAGACACGGCTATTCGAATAGGTTTAATCTCTGCAGAGGGTGTACTCTTTACCCATGAGTAACGGATTTCATTAGTCCATCGGGACTAATTCCGTCTACGGTCTTTTTGTTGAAAACACACCTAACTTGCACACACCAGCTTATCTCACACGTGTCTGGAATCACCCATGACACCTGTCAAGCAAACTCTAAGTGGGGAGGCTACAACCTCGCGTAGCATGGGATCAAATTTATATCGTGCGCTCTAAGGGGTGGCCTCCCCTCTCGGTCTCAACCGGAAACACCCATGCCCCTGGACCAGGTGGCCTGCCTACCAGCTGCAACCGGTATCTTCCACCATGGCCTCTCTGCATGGTGTGTGCTAGAAAGAGGTTGACAACTTACTGAACCATACTCTACTTGTTGTAGAGACGAGTGGTAGTACGAAACAAGTATGGGGGTTACTGGAACAAGACTCGATCTATGGTTGACTCAGGAGGTTTAAGTATTCCTTGCATGATTAGCATAACGAATATATTTCAACCAACAGAGTCACCGCTCATTATACCTTACCAGGCCATACCGGACATAACCGTCCCGACGGAGGCCGGCGACAAACTCATGCCTACCCAAGGCAGAGGTTTTCCCGGATTCCTTCCGGTATGCATGCAAGGCACATGAGGATGATCGTCATCAAAAGTATGCTCATTTCCAACATCATGGAAATCCCAATATGCATTCATGCAAATGATCACATCACATGAAATAACAACTCTCCGAAATGAGGTGGTATGATAAACGTGTCAACGAACACCCAAAAATATCATGCCGGGGTTCAGAATGCTTGCCTTCGGGTCAAGGGAAGGGCAGGGTGCATTTCAAACTCTTGAAATACTTCTCCTCTCTTCAAAAATCCTATTTTAGAAATATAAATGAATTAACACACAAAATAGAAACAGCACACAAAGTTGTTTTGAAAAAATTTCAAATAAATCTTAAAATAAACTAGACAATATTTGAGAGAGGTAGGAAAAAGAATCAATTCAATTGAAGTTATATTTTAAAAGATATAGTAGGTCAAAGTTTGGTCAAAATCTGATATTTAAAATAAAACAGAAAAGAAAAACGTTTCAAATAAAACGTGTACATGTCGAAAGCGTATTCGGGAAAGGCGCTTCCACTTACTCCTGCGTGGACAGGCGCTGGGTCACTGACGGTGGGCCTGCCTGGCCCACTGGTCAGGTTTGACCGGCCACGCGCGCGTCGTTCCCCTCCGACCGAATAGAGGCGGAGCTCCGGCGAGGATTTGCCGGCGAACGGGGGCGTCCCTTGGAGATCTGAGGACATGGGTGTGCTCAGGGGGTCGAGACGAATCCGTGGGTACCCGCCATGGTCGCCGACGTGAACGAAGTCGCCGGCGACGAGCTTCGCGGCGGAGAATGCATTCGGGTGGATAGTGAGTTTGGGGCCGCGGTGATCTCTGGCCAAAATTGAGCGAGGGGTTGTGCTCGCGAGAGGAAGGGAGAGTTCTTGGTGGAGAGAGTCAAGAGGGAGAGGCACTGGTGGCGATGGAATCGGCCGGGGCTTGGCGGCGACCGAACCGGCCGGACTCGGGGAAGAAGGCCTTCCCCTCCTCGACTGTTGGCCAAGGTAGCACTAGGAGGGTCATTTGAGGTTGCTCCAGGACTCGATTGAGCTCCGGGGCCCTTATATACACGGTGGAGGTCGGTTCCGAGGTGGCCGGCGATAAGGACGATGGCGAACCGCCTCCCTGTAGCTTGGGCGACGTGGCGGCGATGAGCGCTAGAGGACGAGGCTGCGGATGAGCTCACATTGTTCCAGGGGGCAGGTGGCAAGCCGGGGTGGCTTTGGCGCCGCCGACCGTGGCAGAGGCGCGCTGCGGACGCCGGCGTGCCGCCAAAAGCTCTGTCGGCAGCGCTGTTGGCTGCCAGGGCGGCTTGGCGTGTTGCTATGAGGAGGTTAGTGCATGGCGTGGCGCTGCAGAGTGGGCCAAAACCAGGGGGCAGCGTGTCGGCTCGGGCGCGGTTCGTGCAATACGCGCGCTCTGGGCGCGTCCAGTGCACGCACGGAAGGTGTTCGATACAATGCCGTGGCATGCTACAGGTCACAGGTGAGGTTGGCAAGCAATAAAGCTAGGTTGTTGATAGAGTGAAGCTCACGGGACAAGGTGGTTTGGTCAGGAGACCAAGTTCACAATCCAACAACAACTCATGTCAAATCTGGTCATGCTCTCAAGGTGTTTGACAAAATGCCACAGGCACTTAGGCTTTTCTTGGAGGGGCCAAAACTACCAGTTCAGTGCAAGTTTTGCAGAACTTCAAATCTGGACAGAAGGTGAATGGCATTATTTCATGAACCAAAAATATGCCAATGGTTGCATGCTCCTGGACTTAGGGGTTTAGCATGGAGGACTACAAGTAGGGAAAAGAATCTAGGGCCAAAGAGCAAGCACGAATATGGTTGCTGTACAAACCATCATGTTGGACCAGAATGAAGATGAGGTTGATTCACTCAAAATTTTCAAAGAACATCCCTGGATTTTTGCATATAATGGAATCATATGCTCCTACTGACATCCCATAATTTTGGTGGAAGCTAGAAACAAATATTTAAAAGGGTTGTAGTGCAAAATTGCCCACTGGACCAGAGAAGAAAAACAGGTATAGCACTCAAAATATGCAATGAATGAAATATATTATTGCACAAAAGTGATTTAGAGACGTCACATGACATCTCCAAATTTTGGTGGAATTTTTAGTTAAGTTTATCAAATGGTTGTAGTTCAAAAAGAGCTCCAAAACTTAAAACAAGTCATTTTAATGAATATAGCTCAGGGTGAAATAATTTAATAAATAATCCTACTGATTAGGAAATTTTTTTAATTAGATGGCATAGAAGTTCAATATGTTTGGAAGGATCCACTTGGGAAAAATAAATCCTTAAAAAGAAAGGTTTTGAAATCAACAGAAATATACTTGCAGGCAAAAAATTTAAATTCTTGGCAAAATTTTAATAACTAAAACCTCGTTAAATTTTTGGGGTGTTACACTTTTCTATGTCGTGTCGTGACGTGTCATGTTTCATCATGTGTCCGTGAACTGTCCGTGAACTTATTATTGTAATGGTACTTGTGTTGCATCTTATCCAAGTTATTTATTAGGATTTATTATGTGTGTTAAAAAATGTTCATGCCCAAACATATAATTTCTTCCCTAAACCAAGTCATGAAGCTCGAGAACTTGTAGTTTTCATTAATGAAAAACAGAGGGGGTGAGAAGCCCTCCGTTTCATTCAAAAAAATAAGTCATGAACTAACTGCAAATTTATTCCGTTTAAATCCTAAACCAAGTGCCACTCTAACACTAAACCAAGTGCCACTCTAACCAAAACCACGTGGCAATGCAAACATACGTTTTCAACCTTCCAACCCTCCAAAATTTCAGTGCAAAACAAAGGAAAACCACTCTCACGCGTGTGCAAACATTCACGGTCTCACTATTTTTTTTGACAAATTTCACAGTCTCACTATGTATACATTCCTTCCCTACCCATGTCAAACTCTTGCCATCTGTCCTAGCGGTTAGCAGCGCAGCCCTAAACACCACAAACCCACGCGGTCCTGGGTTCGAGTCCCCAGCCGCACCAATTTTTTGTGCATTTTCCACCCTTCATTTTTTAGATAAATTAGTTTTTACTCAATGTAATGCCCTTAAAAAATGTTCATTTATTTTGGCACTAGGTGTAAACCTCTACCAGAGCTGAGGCACATTTTCCATGACATTTTGGTCTTTGATTTAAATCACGGTGTATTTGAATTGGATTACTTAAATTGCTATTAAATATTTAACAACTCCAAAAAAATTCTAACCTTAATTGTTTGG
Organism: Triticum aestivum; assembly: GCF_018294505.1. Lineage (NCBI taxonomy): Eukaryota > Viridiplantae > Streptophyta > Magnoliopsida > Poales > Poaceae > Triticum > Triticum aestivum. The sequence continues at coordinate 380,574,711 of NC_057795.1, read as the reverse complement.
CTCTGGAATAATTCATTACCTGCATTTCATTGATCAAAAGTTTCTGAATTCCTCATTTCTTCTCTCTTTTTTCAACATTTAAACAACTTTGACCGACATTTAAACTAGGTGAATTTCTCATACAATTTCAAGATTACAAATTCCTCCATAATGCATGCCTTTCCATACATTTTCAACATTACAACCAGTGCGATTACTATACCTACAAATGCCCAAAAGTATTTGCAAATGGGTATTGGTAGTGCTTGATCTTCAAGCTTTCTAACCTTCTTCTTCAACATCCTAAGCTCAACAGCTAGCTCTCTGTCAGTGCGTGCTTCGCCCTCCATCTCTTCTTCCAAAGCTCGTGATGCGGCCACTGCGGTTCAGGGCAGCATGTGCAACCATTCTTCATGCTCTTCTTGCAGTTCATTTATCAGAGTCTTGGCCAGAGCATCGACCCAAAGAAAGAAGCATGTCACCTGCATGAACACGGAACAGATCAACCCATTGCTCAAAGATCCCGACCACAAAAATGGTGCAATTGCCCCGATTCTTACCCCATTCTCGCTGCACAAATAGAACGGATGATTCTGGTTCCTCGGTGTGTGAGAAACCCTCCAATCAATGCTCGCCTGGCACCACAGACAGACGAAGATAGGCATCTCCACACGCGCTCGGCTCAGCATCCGCGAGGTGGCGCTGGAGCTTGCGAGAGACATGGAGCTCGGACCCGAACGGGAGCTCAACGCCGCCGCACCCTCCACAGCTAGCTTCCCACCGCCGTCGTGTTCTTGCTCTCTCGCCGTGGTCAGCGTCGTGTTCTCTGTCGTCGTGGTCACCGCCGCTGTCGCCCGCTTATATAGCACACCCGGAACGGCTCTATGCTCAACGGCCCTCTGCTTGGTCCCGCAAGCCACGCGTGCAATGGTCTGAATAAAATTGGCCGCCTCTGCCGTCTGGTCCCACCTGTAAGGGCCGAGTCAAAACATTGACCTGACAGAGACGCCAAAGTTCACAGAACGAGTCGGTGCGCATGGACTAGGGGCAAAACTGAGCACAATTTGCATCTGAGGGCAAAACTGAGCAGATGGACACCACTGAGGGCAAAAGGATAATTAACCCAAAAACAAAAGCATGGACTTTAAGGGCTTGTTTAGACTGCTTTGCTCCATCAATACCAGCTTTGTTAGATGTGTATAGTTACTTGTGTACATCCCCATTGTATAAGGAGCTTTTCTGGTATTTACCACACATGTATATGTACTGGCCTTTGGCCCTCAGTAAAGCTAGTTGCTCATTATCCAACATGGTATCAGATGTTAGGTTCCCCTCTCTCCCGCACGATGCAACTCCATGCATGCTCCATCCTTGTCGTCACCGCATCTAGGCTCCATCCCTAGTCTCTGGCTGTCGTTCTGCTTCGTCTTGTCCTTGTTAGGACCGTCGTCCTGCTGTCCGTCTCCTCTCAAGCGGGCGCTCTCCCCCAAGCTCGGTTGCAGCCCGACGCAGGCCGTGCGAAGCCTCGCTGGCCCTCTTGTCCGGTCTCCTCTGCTTCTCCTTGTTAGCCCGAGGCAGTGTGTGTAGGAGCACACCTCCACCGCCCTGTCTCCTCTCCTTTTGGCTGCTGCCGCTGCCAGTTCAGCCGCCTCCACGGTTGCCTGGTCCGGCCGCCGCCGCCGCCCGGTCCGGCACCGGCCCCTCCTCTGCCCCGGCAGTCCGCCCCGGTCGGTTGTCCCCGCCCCCTGGCTTCCTGGCTGCATTCGCTGGCTCCCTAACTCGCTTCCTGGTTCGAGCGATTCTCTCGATCCAGATCCAGCGGAGGGCCCATTGACCAAAAAAAAGAGCAGCAGAGTGACTTCCTCATGTCCTCTTCGGGCTATGTCACGGTCCCTCGGTGCTCGGTGATCTTCGATGGCACCAACTATGCTGAGTTTGTGGGCTTCATGCGCATCCATATGCGTGGACTCCTTCTGTGGGGTGTTCTCTCTGGCGAGGTTCCTTGTCCACCATGCCCGATTGCGCCCGTGGCCCCTATCCCACCAGTGCCGCTGGTCCTTGCTGTTGAGGCCTCTCAGGCTGACCGGGATGCCACAAAGGCTCTCGATGATGCTGCAGTTGATGCTTATGATCAGTAGGTATCCGCCTATCCTGATGCTCTTTCTGCCTACCGGTATGATCTGTCTACTTACACTCAATGGTGCAATGATGATGCTCGAGCTGCTGCTGTTCTTACTGCGAGTGTCCTCCCTCAGTTGGCTTCGGAGTTCATGGTCCTCGGCACTATTGCAGCAATGTGGTCCTATCTTTGTCAGCGCTATCAACCCTCTGGAGATGCTCTCTACCTCTCTGTGGTGCATCAGGAGCATGCTCTTCAGCAGGGTGACTCGTCTGTTGATGAGTTCTATTCACAATGCTCTGCCATCTGGCGTCAGCTTGACTCCCTGCGGACAGTTGTTTGTGGAACTTGTCGTTGTTGTCAGACTACTTGGTCTGATTTGGAGTTTCAGCGGGCTCATGAGTTCTTATCACGTCTCCGCTCTGAGTTTGAGCCCAGACATGCTCACTTGCTTGCTCGTGGTCGTGTTTCTATCTCGGAGGTACTTGCGGAGCTTCATGCTGAGGAGACCCGCCTTCGCTCTGCCGGTTTGCTGGTGATCCTGTCTGTGTTAGCTGCTCGGGCTCATGTGTCGTCTGCTCGGCTCACTGCTCCACCGCTCCTCCCCACACCTTCAGGGGGTGGGTCGCCCTGCTTATCCTGAGACGGGCCGGTCGCGCCATGACACCTTCTGTGGCTACTACTCTCGGCCAGGTCATCCAAAGTATGCTTGCCGTGAGAAGAAGCGAGACCAGAGGCACTCCTTCCAGTGGGACTCCTGGATCTTCCTCGACTCCGTCACTCACTGACCAGGACATTGTGAGGCTCAAGCGTCTCTTGGCTTCCTCAGGCTCTTCGTCAACCGGTTCCGTTGCTGCTGTGACTGCATCCATTTCTCCACCACCGCAGGCATCGACACAGTCAGGTACATCTTCATGGGTTCTAGATTCTGGAGCCTCCTTTCATATGTCTTCTGATTCTTCTATGTTGTCTTCCCTTCGACCTCTTGATTCATCTGTTAATGTTCTTACTGCCGATGGCACACTGCTTCCTGTTACTAGTCGTGGTCTTCTTTCCAATCCATCTTTTTCTGTTCCTAGTGTTTCACATGTTCCTCGCTGTAAGGGCATATTTATCCCCAATATGTTTTGGTGATTGATGACAATGCTTGTGCAGACTAATCGTGTGCGTTTAGTTCTTTCAGAGATTCATCCGTTGGCACGAGACGATTTCCTCCCCTCGGTGTTGTAATTCAAGAACGGTGTAGCTCCTTCATTTCGTTGTTGGTGGACTAGTTTCGTAGGAGTCACCGTACTATCAAGAGGGGATCCGCTTTGGTAAGACTTGGGTGGAATCACACGTACACATCCTTTTCTCACCCGTCGTCTTTCCTTCCGCATCTCTGGAGCTGCCATTTTCCCCTTGCTATGCTTTGCTCTGCCCTAGCGGTAGTACCGCGACCACAGCGGTAGTACCGCCGAAGCTCCCCAGCGGTAGTACCGCTCTCAGAGCGGTAGTACCGCTCCAAGCGGTAGTACCGCTATCCGAGCGGTAGTACCGCTTGGGACTTTCGGCCGTAGTACCGCTATGCGTCTGGGCTACTTCCGCCTCGATTCTCGAACGAAGTTTTTTGTGTCGGGTTTTGCGGCACTAAGGGAGGTAGTAGGAGCAGTAGTACCGCCCTAAGCGGTAGTACCGCTCTTCACTAGCGGTAGTACCGCCCTGGGGTCAGGGCCCCGGGCAGCGCGGCGGTACCGCTGGGTCGAGCGGTAGTACCGCCCGGAGCGGTAGTACCGCTCTTCCCTAGCGGTAGTACCGCCCTGGGGTCAGGGCCCCGAGCAGCACGGCAGTACCGCTGGGTCGAGCGGTAGTACCGCCCGGAGCGGTAGTACCGCCCTTCCCCAGCGGTAGTACCGCTCGGTGCGGGGCTGGTGAGTGGGATAACGGTTGGCTTGCTCCTCCCACTATAAAAGGGGGTCTTCTTCCCCAAAGTTGACCTACCTCTTTCCCCCAAAGCTCCATTCTTGCTCCAAGCTCCATTTTCACCCGATCTCTCTCCCTAGCCAATCAAACTTGTTGATTCGCTCGGGATTGGTTGAGAAGGCCCAGATCTACACTTCCACCAACAGAAATTTGATTCCCCCCACTTATCCCTAGCGGATCTTTTTACTCTTGGGTGTTGAGCACCCTAGACGGTTGAGGTCACCTCGAAGCCATACTCCATTGTGGTGAAGCTTCATGGTGTTGTTGGGAGCCTCCAAGTGTTGTGGAGATAGCCCCAATCTTGTTTGTAAAGGTCCGGTTGCCGCCTTCAAGGGCTCCAATAGTGGAATCACGGCATCTTGCATTGTGTGAGGGCGTGAGGAGATTACGGTGGCCCTAGTGGCTTTTTGGGGAGCATTGTGCCTCCACACCACTCTAACGGAGACGTACTTCCCCTTAAAAGGAAGGAACTTCGGTAACACATCCTCGTCTCCACCGGCTCCACTCTTGGTTATCTTGTCCCTTTACTTTTGCAAGCTTACTTGAGTTATATCCATTGCTTGCTTGTGTGCTTATTGTCTTTGCATCATATAGGTTGTCCACGTAGTTGCACATCTAGACAACCTATTTCATTGCAAGTTTTAATTTGTTAAAGAAAAGACTAAAAATTGTTAGTTGCCTATTCACCCCCCCCCCCTCTAGTCAACCATATCGATCCTTTCAATTGGTATCAGAGCCTCGTCTCTTTATTAAGGACTTTGCCGTCCGAAGAGTATGGTTGACACCCACGACGGTGCGGAGGAGCACTCCAGTGTGAATCCCATCTCGTCCACGGCCGAAGGGGGAGCCTCGGTCTCTCGTGAGGAATTCAATGTGGCTTTAGACACATTGAAAACCTCCATGACGGTCGAGGTTAAAAGCATGTTTTCTGATTTCTTAGACGGACTTAAACTATCTACCTCGCCGATGAAAGTGGGTAATCCCACTAACAAGGTGACGGATGCTACCTCCGATAAGGGGGAAGCTAACAGTGAAAAGAGTCCGTCTACTAGTGGTAGAAATGGCACCGGAATTTTTGCCAATGTGGAACCACCAGTGTATAGAGGACCGATCCCCTCTACTCATTTGAATCATGCCGGTCCTCCTCCTAAATATGTGAAAAATGAAGATTTTGATGCTTGGCTCTATCGCTTCAAGCGTCACTTAAAACATGTGAACACTAACATTTGGAGAATTATTGAAGAAGGTTTCTATCCTCATGATCCAAGCAACTTCACGATCCAAGAAGAAGTGGACAATCAATTCAATGAAAGTGCTCTCTTCATGATCCAAGATGCAATCCTTCCCGAAGATCTCCCTCATCTTCGACCTCATGCCATGGCTAAAGAAGCATGGAAATGTGTCGAGCGTCTCTATCGAGGAAGTGCTAGCATTCAACGCTCCAACTATGAAGTGGTGCAAGATGAAGCCGATGAGTTTGCAATGAAAGAGGATGAAGAACCTCGTGAGCTCTTTCGAAGAGTGACCAAACTCGCGGTCGCACTCCGAGATCATGGGAGCAAGGACACGGATGACAACTGGATCAAGCGCAAGTTCCTCAAGGCCATGATGCCCTACAACAAGGCCATGTTCTCCGTCATTCGCCAAAGACCGTACTTCCACTCCATGACCTCTGGTGAAGTGTTGGATGAGTTTGTTGCAATGAGCATCTTGGACAAGACCGCCGACAATGCGGTACTCCATTCCCAAAGGGCAAAGAAGCCCAATCTTGCCTTGAAGGCCAAGGTTAGTGTGGAAGAAGAAGAAGAGGAGGAAGATGAGGAGAGCAACCCCGAGGACACGAAGTACGATTACCATGAGCACATGGCTCTTGCCTCAAGACAGTTTTGGAGTAAGAAGAATACAAGACCCAACTTCAACAAGAAGAACTCAAGTGGCCTCAAGGGGAAGCAAAGAGTTAGAACCTGTTTCAACTGTGGCAATGTTAGCCATTTCGTTGCAGATTGTCCCTACGAGAAGCAGGAAGACAATGGTGGCAAGTTCATCCGAAAAGACAAAGCAAAGTCCTTCCCAAACAAGAACAACTTCACCAAGAAGACTCCGTCTCGCGGGTTGGTGGTTCAAGAAGAATACCGTGAGGATGACGATGATGATGAAGATGGTGAAACAATGGCCATGGCATCCGCTGCCATTGTCACAACTCCCCGGGTGTCTCTCTTCGATGCACCTAACGAGAACATCACCGCCAAGTGCCTCATGGCTAAGGCCACCAACAAGGTAACCTCCAACATCAAAACCACCATTATTCCTAACCCTCCTTCAATGGATGACTTTGATAATGGTAAGGGGTCTAATGAGGAGATCAATGAATTTGAGTCCTTCATGAGTAAGCTCAAGGGCAAATCCAAGAAGCACTTTGTTGCTCTCTTGGAACAACTTGGTGAAGCCAATGACATGATCGAGGCTCACGAAGAAACCATCTCTAAGATGGAAAGTCATAGTCGTGACTATGCCGATGAGATACCGGATCTCTCTAATGCTCTTGAGGAAGAGCGTGAGCATCATTTGGCTCTTGAGGAGTCACACAATGATGGTCATGCTAAACTAAAGAAAGATATTGATCATGCTCTTGTTGTGTCTCGTGTTCTAGCTTCCGAGAAGGCTAAACTTGGGGTTGATCATGTTAGACTCACGGAGGATTTTGATGTACTTGACAAGGCCCACAAGGTCTTGAAAGGTGCTCATGCTACCCTCAAGGAGTCTCATGCTCAACTCCAAGTTAAGCTAACCAAGGAAAAGGCCACATTTCCTCACATGGTCTTAATTGATAATGCAAATGCTACTAACCCTTGTTGTGAGCATGTGCATCTTGTGGAGGAGAATGCCAAGTTGAAGGAACAACTCGAGAAAGGTCTTGTGTCATGCATACAAGGCGAGAAGAACCTAAATGACCTTTTGAGCAATCAAAAGGAAGTTGTGGGCAAGGAGGGAGTTGGGTTCTCACCCAAGTCCAAGAACAAGAAGAAGAACAAGGAGAAGAAGAGCAAGACCGATCGACCTCCTCCTCTCACGCAAACCTTTGTGAGGGAGGGAGAAGGTGCTCCTAAGGAGAAGAAGAACAATGGGAAGAGTGGTGATGCCAAAGAGCGCAAAGCCATCTCTCCCAACAAAGCCGACGACTTTAACCCATCTTATGTGTTGTGCCGTGCTAGTGATGGGCATGTTTATGCTAAATTTGTTGGTTCTCCTTATGAGTACATTCAATGGTCTATTTGGGTTCCTAAGACCCTTGTTACTAACATCAAAGGACCCATTACTCAATGGATACCTAAAACCAAGCATTGATCTCTTGTAGGTGTTTGCTTCCGCTGGGGGATCATGGTTGCTCGATAGTGGAGCAACAAATCATATGACCGGGAGCAAGGACTTGGTGGTGGACGTGCACAAGATCCCATCTATGCCCACCAATGTCGAATGGGGTGATGCCTCACATTCTAAGGTATTGGGTCTTGGCAAGGTTGTCATTTCTCATGATCTAACGATCGAGAAAGTCATGCTTGTTGAGTCCCTTGCGTTCAATTTACTTTCCGTTCGTCAACTCGCACTCATGGGCTTTGCCACCTTCTTTGATATTGATACTGTGGCCCTCTTGTGGAGCAAGACTCTTAAAGTAGCCTTTGTTGGGCATGTCGAGAACGATCTCTATGTGATTAACTTTTCGGAGCAACCCACTAAGACCGCGACATGCCTAATGGCTAAAGTTGATGTGAGATGGCTTTGGCATCGCCGTTTAGCCCACGTCAATATGAGATCTTTGCAAAATCTTCTCAAGGGGGACCATGTTCATGGACTAACGAATGTTAGTTTTGCCAAAGATCGTGTTTCCAGTGCTTGTATCGAAGGAAAGCTTCATGAGAAGCCTCACCCTCCCACGACTATCATCTACTCGAAGAGACCCTTGGAGCTCCTACACATGGACCTCTTCGGGCCTCCATCCTTTGATAGTCTTTGTCACGACCGGCTTTTCAATAAAATGTTTATTGATAAAGCCGATCTTATTAAACCCAGTATAGGAAAAGTCATCCTTTCTGGTAGACAAAAGCTTGATAAACAGAGAACCAATAGCATCAAATATATTACAGGGTTGAGCTAAGGCTGCTCAACAATTTATTACAAACTCGCCAATATCTTACATATGGGCGGTTATGACACAGGGGTGTGGTGGCATGCTACTAGCTCGAGGAAAAGTGGTGGTGGATAACTTGACTTCTACTGGCAGCTCATCGAGCGTCAAGGTGAGGCTCGATGAATTTATTTCGGGGTTGTCACATCCATAGTCTGGTATTACTTAGACTAGCTAGCCATTTGTGCATCATATTTAAATTTCATTTAAATTTGAAATGAGGATTGGTGGAACCCTCAGAATCATTTTTGAAAATGACCCAAATAAAAATTTCTCCAAAAGGGTCCAAGAAAATGCTCATGTTGCCCTCTGAAAATATTGGACAGAGATAAAAATCAAAACAATATTTTTAGGAGCTCATGGATATTTATTTTGGGCATTTGGAATTAAGGCATAAATATTTGCATTGGAAATATATTAGTTATATATATTAATATATGTCCAAAAATTATGCCATTTATAAAGGAGCTCTGGAATAATATATCTAGCTCCTGCAAAAATTGGCATAAGGTGATAAAATGATTTAATATTTTAATTAAATCAAAACAAATGTCAGAAATTAGAAAACAAAAATAAATAAAAGAGGGAAACCTTACCTGGGCCTCTTACCTGGCGCCTCTGGCCCAGCAGCAGCAGGCCGGCCCAGCCAGCAGGCGGCCCAGCCCGCCCCCTCCTCTGTCGTCTTCGTCCTCGACAGAGGGAGGGGAGCGTGCCCGGCGCGCGCGCGCGCCACCGCGCCACGCCACCTCCCTCCCTGCTTGCCTGGAGCCTCCTCGTCGCCCTGGAACGCCGGACGACGCCACGCAGCCCCCCCGTACCCTCTCACTCTCCCCCGATTCTTCCTCTCCTCTCCCTCGCTCTCTCTCTCTCCCATGTCCGAACGCGTCGGTCGCCGCCGTTCGCCATAGCCATCGCCACCGGCCTCCCCTCGCCTCCCCGACACGCTTCCGAGCTCCGCCACAACCCCCTCCACCTCCTCGTCGAGCCACGAACCTCCGGACGCCCTGTGTAGCCGCCGTCGCCATCGTCTTCCTCCTCGGACGCCGTTGACCGCCGACTCCGATTCGCCGTCTCCAACGCGTCCCCGGCCACAACGAGCAGCCATGGAGGTCTGCGGTGAGCTCCGCCGCCGTTCCCCTCTCTTCTCCCCCTCGTTTCCGCGCCGTAGCGCCGTTCCCCACCACGGCCGAAGCCTCTCGCCGCCGTCCATGTCGCCGTCGCCGTCTCGGCCCGCCTCCGCCCAAACCGAGTCTTCCATCGCGCTCCCGGTGCCGTGAGGGTGCTGCCGAGCCCCTCAGGTGGCCTCCCCGTGCCCCGCAGCCCGATCCCGCTCGCGCCCGAACTCCGGCCGCCGCCGCGAGCTTTGCTCCGGCGAGCTCCGGCCTCCCCCGCTCCTTCCACCCGCCCCACCAGATGCGCGAGAGCCCGGGCTACGCCCCGGTGCTCTCCGACGCCGCCCCGTGGTCTGTTTCGCGGACGCCGCCGCGTCCAGAGGTCGCCGCCGACGACCTCGCCGGCCTGACGAGTGGGCCCCGTCGGCAGGTGATTAGCTTAGTGCTAATCACCGTTAACTAACCCCCCCTGACACTGACAGTGGGACCCAGCGCCACTAATCTTTTTAATTAGGATTAGACTAACCCTGTTTAACCCCCCCTGTCACTGACGTGTGGGTCCCACACGTCAGGTTTGACCCGGACCAGCTGCAGTTGACCGCTGACGTCGTGCTGACGTCATGCTGGCGCAATATATATATTTCTGGATTTAAATTAAATCAGGAAATTCCAGAAATTGTTTTAAACTTCAAAAATTCATATCAATTCAACCGTAGCTCAGATTGAAATAATTTATATATGAAAAATTATCAGAAAAATGCAATCTTTCCATCTGTACTAGTTTCATGCATGACAAACCAACTTATACATGCTGAATATGAGAAAACACATTATGGCATATGTAGGAGCTTATTTGGAGATACATTTGAACCTTTGGTTCAAATGGACTTCAAACCAAATGATTACTAGTTGCATTAGCTCAAACAGCATCACATCTACATGCCATGTTCATGCATCATATTGTTGCATATGTTTGTATATTGATTGCCGACACTGTTCCTTCTCGATAGGTCCTGCTCCGGAGTCCGTTCCAGAGTACCTGTCTGTGAAGCAGTGCCTCCTCTGTTGATTTACCAGGCAAGCAAACCCCCTTGTTCATTTCGATAAAACCCTACTCTCTCGCTCCTGCTCTCAGTTATTGCATTAGGACAACAACAGTTCATCTGCTACTTTGTGCTGCGGTAGTTGAACCCATTCCTCTGCATGACCTGTCATTGCCACAGTAAATAGTTGAAACCCACTAGCATGTGTAGGAGTTGATTGAAGCCATTGTTGTGTTCCTACCATGCTATGCCTGCTATTGCTTAGAGTTGTGTCAGGTCTGGTTCATTGGGAATGAATTGGAGTGTTACGATGTGTTCTGATGCTGAGAGTTAAGTGTGTGAACACGATTTGGTAAAGGTAGCGGTGAGAGGCCATGTAGGAGTACATGGTGGGTTGTCTCACTGGAACCGTCCTTAAGCACTGAGTTCTATGTATGTTGTCCAATGACTCAATACTACCACACATTGGAATGCTTAAGTGCCCCTCTCGACTTATTAGCCAACTTGATCTCTGTCCAGGAGTCGCAACTAGTTTCTGGTGTTTGTAGGTAGTGCTATTTTTTACCAAGTGGCACCCGGCAGGGTGGGCTTGGGACAGACTAGGCACACGTGGCCTGGTGTACCGAGTGGCACCCGGATGGTGGGCTCGGGAACCCTGTACACATCGTTTGGGGCCGTGAGCGACACCCCGGCCGGATCTCCTTGCGGATGGAACCCGAATAGGCGATAAACCTGGGCTAGAGTCTTGTGTGGTTAGTCAGGTCGTGGCCGATACCCTCGCCAGGCTTCCGCTTGAAGGTTGCCGAGATACATGATGTGTACATGGCGGTAAGTGGCGAGAGCGTGTGTGTAGAAGTACACCCCTGCAGGGTTAACATGATCTATTCGAATAGCCGAGTCCGCGGTTATGGACTTCTTGGATGCTTACATGGTACATAGACAACTTGAAGTGGATACCCTAAAATGCTCAAGACAAGTGTGAGTGCTATGGATGGCCTTCTCGTAGGGAGACGGGGATGAATCCATAATAGTGTATTGTGTGGTGATTAGTGGACTCGTGTATGTTGTTTCACCTCCAGAGTTTCTGGTAGTCGTAGAACAGGATAGCCACAGAGTCAAAGCTGGCTTGCTGCAACTAAACCCCACATTACCTCTTGATACAAATGCATGTATGATAGGATCTGATGTAAGTCTTGCTGAGTACCTTTGTACTCATGTTGCTTTATTTATGTTTTTGCAGCGGAGACTTCGGTCTTACTAGTGTTCTCGTGGACTTCGACTAGTAGCTAGTACCTCAGCTACGATCTTGAGCGGATGTTGTAGATAGTCAGGCTTTCAGCCTTTTTCATTTATAGATGTCTGTACTCAGACATGTAATGATTCCGCTTGTTGCTTGATTGCTCTGACTGTTGGGTCATGTGACCCCTGTTTGTAATAATGTTGTGATGGCTCTTCTGAGCCTTTATCTATTTGAGTTGTTGAGTTATGCTGTGATGCCATGTTGTACAGCACATACTTGCATGTTATGCGTATGTGTAATGTGTATTGCTATGTGTGGGATCTGACTATCTAGTTGTTTATCCTTAGTAGCCTCTCTTACCGGGAAATGTCTCCTAGTGCTTCCACTGAGCCCTGGTAGCTTGCTACTGCTCCGGAACACTTAGGCTGGCCGGCATGTGTCCTTCTTCGATCCTGTGTCTGTCCCCTCGGGGAAATTTCACGCGATGAATACCGGAGTCCTGTTAGCCTGCTACAGCCCGGTTCACCGGAGTCCTTTTAGCCCAGTGCTACAGCCTGGATTCTCTCGATGATGACCGACACGTTCGATGCTGGGTCATGGATGCCTGTCCCTGTAGGTTAGTGCCACTTTGGGTTTACAACTAGCCATGTCAGCCCGGGCTCCTTATCATATGGATGCTAGCGACACCATCATATACGTGTGCCAAAAGGTGCAAACGGTCCCGGGCAAAGGTAAGGTGACACCCGTGGGGATACCGTGCGTGAGGCCGCAAAGTGATATGAGGTGTTACATGCTGGATCGATGTGGCATTGAGTCGGGGTCCTGACAGCGCTGGTATCAGAGCCTGACTGCCTGTAGGTTTACCAAGCCATACTGGTCGAAGTTGAGTCTAGAAATTCTTTAGTTATGTAAGGGAATTGATTGTGGGAAGGAACATAAGGCTCTTTTACTCCTTTACATCATGGCCTTCTGATCTGAGTCGTCCTATCTTTCCGACGGGATTAAGGAACTAGGCTTTCTCTTCCGTCTATCAGGATCACGTGTTACTACTCCGTAGTCCCATAGGATTGGTTGATCAGAGTCATACCCCAGTTTTGAGTATTTCCGGTGTAGTCTGTTTAGTACTACCTCCGAACCTTGAGTGATGATGATGAGTATGTTACCACCCCATTTTTAGTAGGATGTCTCATTCTGAGCAGTTTACTGCCGTTATGCTGCCGGAATTTCCCTAGGAGTTCGAGAGATACTAATCCCTTGTCCTACATTCTACAGTCCATAGTTGATGCTGACTCCGTCCCTGGTTTCGTTTCTCAGGATGTCATCAAGTTCTATTGTTCGTAGCCAGAACCACGGAGATGGTAGGGATGAGGATCCTCCCGACCAGCCTTCGTTGGCAGAGTTCATGTTAGAAATGGAGAGGAACAAGCGTGAGTCTAACCGTTTGTTGGCACGTATCGAGGAGAACACCGCACATCAGTTCAAAGGGTCTGCTACCATTCATGATTTCATTCGCTTGCACCCACCTACCTTTCATCATTCCATCGAGCCACTCGATGCAGATGACTAGCTCCGTAGCATCACTCATAAGCTGCTTTCCGCGAGCGTAGCTGAAGATGACAAGGTCACTTATGCCACATACCACCTGGAAGGTCCTGCTAGTCTTTGGTGGCAGAACTATGAGACTTTGTTTCCAGCTGGCCAGATTCCTACCTGGAAGGATTTCACTGAGGCTTTTCGCGAGCATCACATTCCCCAGGCCCTCCTTGATCGCAAGAGAGAAGAGTTCTGTAGTCTCACCCAGAATAAGATGGTTGTTGATGCTTACAGCCGAGAGTTTGAGAACCTCGCCCGCTATGCCGCAGAAGAAGTGTCCACGGACGCCAAGAAGCAAGCTAGGTTCCGGAAGGGTCTCAACCCAAAGTTGCGTCGTGATCTCCACCTGCATCATTGTGATACATTCCAAGCTCTTGTGAACAAAGCCATTAATGCAGAGACAGCCCAGCTCACTTACGAGGAGTCTCGTAAGCACACCCGTAATTTGGGATCTTCCTCTGGCTCTAGTTCCCAGAAGCGCCGGATTTGGGTTCCAAACTCCGCTCTTCCTTCCGGATATACACCGAGGCCATCCTATGTGGTGCCTTCCCCAGCTCAGTCGTATGTTCCACCCTTGCCTACTGGTAGACCGCTTGTCAGTGCGGGTCCCCGTCCAACCTCAGGGACTTGCTTCACATGCGGGAAGCCAGGACACTATGCACGTGACTGCTCTCAGACTAGTTATGCTCCACCCCAGCCCGAGAAGACTGTTGGCTGTGTTAAGCCATCACGCAAGATGAACAGTGTTAAGTCAGCCCCTACTGAACGTGGACGTGTGCATCACGTCTCAGCTAAAGACGCTCATGATGATCCGGATGTCGTTCTTGGTACACTCCTTGTCAATTGTCACCCAGCATCAGTTCTATTCGATACTGGAGCATCTCACTCCTTCATTTCTGAAGGCTATGCTCGTTTGCACGACATGTCATTTTGTGATATGCCAACTCCGCTTGAAATCCAAACCCCAGGGTCTAGATGGCAGACCACCAGAATCAGCCATGGTAATGAAATCCTTGTTGATAGACTTGTATTCCTTGCATCACTTGTAGCCCTCAAGTCCTCAGATATTAACATCATCTTGGGTATGGACTGGATGACAGCTCATCATGCCAAGATTGATTGTTACTCCAGATCTGTTCAGCTTACACACCCATCTGGCAAGATAGTCACTGTCTCCACTAGAGTTGCAAAGCGTCAGCTCTATTCTCTTAATGCCAGCCCTCTTCCAGACCTTGAAGATATCCCGGTAGTCCGTGACTTTCCGGATGTCTTTCCAGAGGAACTGCCAGGTGTTCCACCTGACAGAGATGTAGAGTTCGTCATAGATCTTATCCCAGGAACAGCTCCAATCTCCCGGAGACCTTACAAAATGGCACCCCTAGAACTAGCCGAGCTTAAGAAACAACTCGATGAGTCCTTGCAAAAGGGTTTCATCCGTCCTAGTTCTTCTCCTTGGGCTTGCCCCGTCCTCTTTGTCAAGAAGAAAGACGGTACGGACCGGATGGTCGTTGATTATCGTCCCGTTAATTTGGTCACGATAAAGAACAAGTATCCGCTCCCCAGGATCAACGACCTGTATGATCAACTCGCTGGATCCTCAGTCTTCTCCAAGATGGATTTAAGGTTAGGATACCACCAAATCAAAATCAGAAATGGGGACATTCCCAAGACAGCTTTTGTCACTCGTTATGGTCAGTACGAGTACACCGTCATGTCCTTTGGCCTAACCAACGCCCCAGCCACATTCTCCCGCTTGATGAACTCGATCTTCATGGAGTACTTAGATAAGTTCGTCGTGGTTTACCTCGATGACATTCTTATTTACTCGAAGAACGAGGAAGAGCATGCCGAACATCTTAGACTTGTTTTAGAAAAACTCAGAGAGCACCGCCTTTATGCCAAGTTCTCCAAGTGTGAATTTTGGTTGTCAGAAGTGACCTACTTAGGTCACGTAATCTCTGGTAAGGGCATTGCTGTCAATCCCGAGAGAGTTCAGGCTGTTCTCGATTGGACCCCACCTGAGACCGTTAAACAAGTTAGGAGTTTCCTTGGTCTAGCCAGCTATTGTCGCTGCTTTGTTGAAAATTTCTCCAAAGTAGCCAAACCCCTCACGGAACTTCTCAAGAAAGATAAAAAGTTTGAGTGGTCCCCACAGTGTGAGTACAGCTTTCAGGAACTGAAAAGACGCCTGACTTCTGCTCCCATACTTGTGCCACCGGATTTCACTAAAGACTTTATTATCTACTGCGACGCCTCACGACAGGGACTAGGTTGCATTCTTATGCAGGATCGTCATGTGATTGCCTATGCATCTCGACAGTTGCATCCACATGAGGAGAATTATCCTACACATGATCTAGAGCTTGCAGCCGTAGTCTATGCACTCAAGACCTGGCGACATTACCTCCTTGGTAAACGTTGCGAGATCTACACCGATCACCAGAGTCTCAAGTATATCTTCACCCAACCGGATCTGAACCTTAGGCAAAGACGTTGGTTGGAGTTGATCACAGATTATGATCTAGGGATTTCCTACACCCCAGGCAAAGCTAATGTCATGGCTGATGCTCTAAGCCGTAAATCTTATTGTAACAATCTCATGTTGCAGCAAGGCCAACCACTTCTCCATGAGGAATTCTGTAAGCTTAATCTTCACATAGCTCCTCGCGGTTTTCTTTCTACCTTGGTGGTGAAACCTACCCTTGAGGATCAGATCATCTCTGACCAGAAGTTTGATAGGGGGATTATGCGCATTAAGAGAAACATTAAGAAGGGAGTTGGTGGATGTTTCTCTATGGATGATCGTGGTGTTGTTTTCTTTGAGAATCGCTTGGTGGTTCCCAAGAAGCAACATCTTCGGCAGTTGATTCTTAAGGAGGCGCATGAATCTCCTCTCACGATTCATCCCGGTAGTACTAAGATGTATCAGGACCTACGCCAGAGGTTCTGGTGGACTAGGATGAAGAGAGAAATCGCTGAGTTCATTGCTAAATGTGACGTTTGTCGTCGCGTTAAGGCAGAGCATCAAAGGCCTGCTGGCACCCTTCAGCCTTTAGCTATTCCTGAATGGAAATGGGATAAAGTTGGTATGGACTTCATCACCGGCTTTCCCAGGACCAAGAGAGGGAATAACACTATCTTCGTAGTCGTTGATCGTCTTTCCAAAGTGGCTCACTTCCTTCCTGTTCGAGAAAATATCACTGCTAGTCAGCTTGCTGACTTATATATTTCTCGAATAGTGTCACTGCATGGTGTTCCACCAGAGATCAATTCAGACCGTGGCAGCCTTTTCACTTCTCATTTCTGGGAGAGTTTCCAAACTGCCATGGGAACCCATCTTTCCTTCAGTACCGCTTTCCACCCTCAGTCGAGTGGTCAGGTGGAACCGGTCAATCAAATTCTCGAAGACATGCTCAGAGCTTGCGTTATCTCATTCGGTATGGATTGGGAGAAATGTCTTCCTTTTGCCGAGTTTGCTTATAACAATAGCTATCAATCCAGCCTCAAGAAAGCTCCTTTTGAGGTTCTCTATGGACGAAGATGTCGAACACCTTTGAACTGGTCAGAAACCGGTGAAAGACAATTCTTTGGACCGGACATGATCCAGGAGGCAGAAGAGCAAGTTCGCATCATTCGTGAGAATTTGAAAACAGCCCAGTCTCGTCAGAAGAGCCAGTACGATCGTCATCATAAGGATATGACTTATGAAATTGGCGACCAAGCTTACCTTCGGGTTACTCCTTTGAAGGGTACCCATCGTTTCGGTATCAAGGGCAAGTTGGCTCCTCGTTACATTGGTCCTTTTCGTATTCTCGCTAAACGAGGAGAGGTTGCCTACCAGTTGGAACTACCCCCACATCTTTCTCGAGTTCATGATGTCTTCCACGTCTCTCAACTCAGGCGTTGCTTCTCGGATCCTATCCGTGGAGTGGACCACGAAACGCTTGATCTCCAAGATAACCTCACATACCGAGAGTACCCGGTTCGCATTCTTGATCAAGCAGAGCGTGTTACCCGACGTCAGAACATCAAGTTTCTCAAAGTTCAGTGGTCTCATCATTCCGAGAGAGAAGCTACCTGGGAGCGAGAAGATCGTCTTCGACTGGAGTACCCCGCTTTCTTTCCGTCAACCCTTGAATCTCGGGACGAGATTTTTTCAAGAGGGGGCGAGTTGTCACATCCATAGTCTGGTATGACTTAGACTAGCTAGCCATTTGTGCATCATATTTAAATTTCATTTAAATTTGAAATGAGGATTGGTGGAACCCTCAGAATCATTTTTGAAAATGACCCAAATAAAAATTTCTCCAAAAGGGTCCAAGAAAATGCTCATGTTGCCCTCTGAAAATATTGGACAGAGATAAAAATCAAAACAATATTTTTAGGAGCTCATGGATATTTATTTTGGGCATTTGGAATTAAGGCATAAATATTTGCATTGGAAATATATTAGTTATATATATATTAATATATGTCCAAAAATTATGCCATTTATAAAAGAGCTCTGGAATAATATATCTAGCTCCTGCAAAAATTGGCATAAGGTGATAAAATGATTTAATATTTTAATTAAATCAAAACAAATGTCAGAAATTAGAAAACAAAAATAAATAAAAGAGGGAAACCTTACCTGGGCCTCTTACCTGGCGCCTCTGGCCCAGCAGCAGCAGGCCGGCCCAGCCAGCAGGCGGCCCAGCCCGCCCCCTCCTTTGTCGTCTTCGTCCTCGACAGAGGGAGGGGAGCGTGCCCGGCGCGCGCGCGCGCCACCGCGCCACGCCACCTCCCTCCCTGCTTGCCTGGAGCCTCCTCGTCGCCCTGGAACGCCGGACGATGCCACGCAGCCCCCCCGTACCCTCTCACTCTCCCCCGATTCTTCCTCTCCTCTCCCTCGCTCTCTCTCTCCCGTGTCCGAATGCGTCGGTCGCCGCCGTTCGCCATAGCCATCGCCACCAGCCTCCCCTCGCCTCCCCGACACGCTTCCGAGCTCCGCCACAACCCCCTCCACCTCCTCGTCGAGCCACGAACCTCCGGACGCCCTGTGTAGCCGCCGTCGCCATCGTCTTCCTCCTCGGACGCCGTCGACCGCCCACTCCGATTCGCCGTCTCCAACGCGTCCCCGGCCACAACGAGCAGCCCTGGAGGTCCGCGGTGAGCTCCGCCGCCGTTCCCCTCTCTTCTCCCCCTCGTTTCCGCGCCGTAGCGCCGTTCCCCACCAAGGCCGAAGCCTCTCGCCGCCGTCCATGTCGCCGTCGCCGTCTCGGCCCGCCTCCGCCCAAACCGAGTCTTCCATCGCGCTCCCGGTGCCGCGAGGGTGCCGCCGAGCCCCTCAGGTGGCCTCCCCGTACCCCGCAGCCCGATCCCGCTCGCGCCCGAACTCCGGCCGCCGCCGCGAGCTTTGCTCCGGCGAGCTCCGGCCTCCCCCGCTCCTTCCACCCGCCCCACCAGATGCGCGAGAGCCCGGGCTACGCCCCGGTGCTCTCCGACGCCGCCCCGTGGTCTGTTTCGCGGGCGCCGCCGCGTCCAGAGGTCGCCGCCGACGACCTCGCCGGCCTGACGAGTGGGCCCCATCGGCAGGTGATTAGCTTAGTGCTAATCACCGTTAACTAACCCCCCCTGACACTGACAGTGGGCCCCAGCGCCACTAATCTTTTTAATTAGGATTAGACTAACCCTATTTAACCCCCCCTGTCACTGACGTGTGGGTCCCACACGTCAGGTTTGACCCGGACCAGCCGCAGTTGACCGCTGACGTCGTGCTGACGTCATGCTGGCGCAATATATATATTTCTGGATTTAAATTAAATCAGGAAATTCCAGAAATTGTTTTAAACTTCAAAAATTCATATCAATTCAACCGTAGCTCAGATTGAAATAATTTATATATGAAAAATTATCAGAAAAATGCAATCTTTCCATCTGTACTAGTTTCATGCATGACAAACCAACTTATACATGCTGAATATGAGAAAACACATTATGGCATATGTAGGAGCTTATTTGGAGATACATTTGAACCTTTGGTTCAAATGGACTTCAAACCAAATGATTACTAGTTGCATTAGCTCAAACAGCATCACATCTACATGCCATGTTCATGCATCATATTGTTGCATATGTTTGTATATTGATTGCTGACACTGTTCCTTCTCGATAGGTCCTGCTCCGGAGTCCGTTCCAGAGTACCTGTCTGTGAAGCAGTGCCTCCTCTGTTGATTTACCAGGCAAGCAAACCCCCTTGTTCATTTCGATAAAACCCTACTCTCTCGCTCCTGCTCTCAGTTATTGCATTAGGACAACAACGGTTCATCTGCTACTTTGTGCTGCGGTAGTTGAACCCATTCCTCTGCATGACCTGTCATTGCCACAGTAAATAGTTGAAACCCACTAGCATGTGTAGGAGTTGATTGAAGCCATTGTTGTGTTCCTACCATGCTATGCCTGCTATTGCTTAGAGTTGTGTCAGGTCTGGTTCATTGGGAATGAATTGGAGTGTTACGATGTGTTCTGATGCTGAGAGTTAAGTGTGTGAACACGATTTGGTAAAGGTAGCGGTGAGAGGCCATGTAGGAGTACATGGTGGGTTGTCTCACTGGAACCGTCCTTAAGCACTGAGTTCTATGTATGTTGTCCAATGACTCGATACTACCACACATTGGAATGCTTAAGTGCCCCTCTCGACTTATTAGCCAACTTGATCTCTGTCCAGGAGTCGCAACTAGTTTCTGGTGTTTGTAGGTAGTGCTATTTTTCTACCAAGTGGCACCCGGCAGGGTGGGCTTGGGACAGACTAGGCACACGTGGCCTGGTGTACCGAGTGGCACCCGGATGGTGGGCTCGGGAACCCTGTACACATCATTTGGGGCCATGAGCGACACCCCGGTCGGATCTCCTTGCGGATGGAACCCGAATAGGCGATAAACCTGGGCTAGAGTCTTGTGTGGTTAGTCAGGTCGTGGCCGACACCCTCGCCAGGCTTCCGCTTGAAGGTTGCCGAGATACATGACGTGTACATGGCGGTAAGTGGCGAGAGCGTGTGTGAAGAAGTACACCCCTGCAGGGTTAACATGATCTATTCGAATAGCCGAGTCCGCGGTTATGGACTTCTTGGATGCTTACATGGTACATAGACAACTTGAAGTGGATACCCTAAAATGCTCAAGACAAGTGTGAGTGCTATGGATGGCCTTCTCGTAGGGAGACGGGGATGAATCCATAATAGTGTATTGTGTGGTGATTAGTGGACTCGTGTACGTTGTTTCACCTCCAGAGTTTCTGGTAGTCGTAGAACAGGATAGCCACAGAGTCAAAGCTGGCTTGCTGCAACTAAACCCCACATTACCTCTTGATACAAATGCATGTATGATAGGATCTGATGTAAGTCTTGCTGAGTACCTTTGTACTCATGTTGCTTTATTTATGTTTTTGCAGCGGAGACTTCGGTCTTACTAGTGTTCTCGTGGACTTCGACTAGTAGCTAGTACCTCAGCTACGATCTTGAGAGGACGTTGTAGATAGTCAGGCTTTCAGCCTTTTTCATTTATAGATGTCTGTACTCAGACATGTAATGCTTCCGCTTGTTGCTTGATTGCTCTGACTGTTGGGTCATGTGACCCCTGTTTGTAATAATGCTGTGATGGCTCTTCTGAGCCTTTATCTATTTGAGTTGTTGAGTTATGCTGTGATGCCATGTTGTACAGCACATACTTGCATGTTATGCGTACGTGTAATGTGTATTGCTATGTGTGGGATCTGACTATCTAGTTGTTTATCCTTAGTAGCCTCTCTTACCGGGAAATGTCTCCTAGTGCTTCCACTGAGCCCTGGTAGCTTGCTACTGCTCCGGAACACTTAGGCTGGCCGGCATGTGTCCTTCTTCGATCCTGTGTCTGTCCCCTCGGGGAAATGTCACGCGATGAATACCGGAGTCCTGTTAGCCTGCTACAGCCCGATTCACCGGAGTCCTGTTAGCCCAGTGCTACAGCCTGGATTCTCTCGCTGATGACCGACACGTTCGATGCTGGGTCATGGATGCCTGTCCCTGTAGGTTAGTGCCACTTTGGGTTTACAACTAGCCATGTCAGCCCGGGCTCCTTATCATATGGATGCTAGCGACACCATCATATACGTGTGCCAAAAGGCGCAAACGGTCCCGGGCAAAGGTAAAGCGACACCCGTGGGGATACCGTGCGTGAGGCCGCAAAGTGATATGAGGTGTTACATGCTGGATCGATGTGGCATTGAGTCGGGGTCCTGACAGCGGTTGCAGAAGCGGATAATACAATGACCAAGACAGGATCTCACGGGACTGACTGGGACTCCTCTAGGCGTCGAACTCACTATCAAACTCTTCATCCATGAGATTGCCTTCATCAACATCTGGCCAAATCAACAAGCCAGGTGAGTACTTGAAAGTACTCGCAAGACAGTTCGGACAAAAGATATAATCAATGAATGCATGAATGCGTCATGAACAAGGATGATGCTCATACAACAACGGTAATATTGCAGGACTTGATAAATAAAATAAATAACTGAAAACCGATCGGGTGTCTGGAGCGACGCCTCGAAAGGTAAATAAATAAAATGCGTGCCGCAGTCAGGCGTCTAAGAGACACCACATAAAGGGCTTAAAAGAAATGCCGCAGTCGGGCGTCTTAGCGACACCACATAAAGGGCTTTAAAAGAAAAGCCACAGTCGGACGTCTAGGCGACATCACATAAAGGGCTTTAAAGGAAATGCCACAGTCGGACGTCTAGGCGACATCACATAAAGGGCTTTAAAAGAAATGCCACAGTCGGACGTCTAGGCGACATCACATAAAGGGCTTTAAAACAAAAGTAAATAACAGGTCTGCCACCGTCGGACGTCTGAGCGACATCACAGACAGGGCCTATAACAAAAGTAAATAACAGGTATGCCACCATCGGACGTCTGAGCGACATCGCAGACAGGGCTTGTAATAAATGTAAATAACAAGGTTAGTCCATCCACAAGAATAATCTTTTAACCGGGTTTATCACACATAAATTCCACCGGAGTTTTGTCACTGAGGCTGATACCTGACAAGATAAGATGAACATAGTACTTGAACAAAGTACAAGATAATTGAAAGATTTGAGACTCTGCAGAGTTTGGATGATCTGACCATAGCCAACGGATTTCCGTAGTCACGAAGGACTAGTTTCGTTTACGGTATTTCAGTAGAAACACATTTAACTAGTACACACCCATTTCACCTCACGATGCCAGAAATCACCCTGGAGAACGTCCAAGAAAAACTTTGAGACGGGGAGGCCACAACCTCGAATAGCATGGGATCAAATTTCTATATGCGCGCTCTAAGGGGTGCCCCCCTCTCGATCCCAACCGGAAACACCCATGCCCCCTAACCGGATGACGGGCTTTAATCCAGGGCCATGGAACCCTCACCCCGGCCTCTCTATTTGGTGTGTACCAGGAAAACGATTTGCAACTTACTATGCCATATTCCTTTCAGAAAACATGTGACAGTAGGAAGGAATGAATGGAAATGTGATTTGTTTCACGATGACACGGAAGTCAAATAATCTGACATAAGACTGGCATGTCACAACACTGCCATCTTACCCATCCTCATGCCAACACATGGCTATGAAAATATGTATCAAACAACATAATGCTTTCCGAAACTTACTTTCCGATTATGTGCATGAAACATAATATTTAAAGTAATGTTCCTAAACATGCCATGACCATACTAAAATGCAAACATGCAACAACACTCATCATATCAAGAGTTCAAACATGCTTGCCTGGTTCGGAGAAGTCGGAGTTTAACTGTGCGAAGTTTGCAGCTCCGTCACCTCCTCCGGTATCTACGGTATAAGAAAAATATGTACGCAATGTAAATACCGTGAGTGCACAGAAAAGTGTTCCAAATATTTTTCAAATAAATATGACAAAAAACTAGACAAAAATTTGAAGAGGACAGAAAAAGAATTAATCAGAAATACTTTTCTGATTAAAAGTTATAAGAGTTTTGGTCCAAGGACCCATCTGTAATGAAACAGAAAACTTCCAGGGGGCTTTGCAGAAAAATCCAGAAAAACGGTTCAGAGTGGAAGCGTATTTGCCAGAGTATGCTTTCAGTAAATGATTCAAAAAAACAAAGGAGAGGCTGACGGGCGGGTCCCACCCGTCAGGTTTGAAATTTCAAACGAGGGAGTCGGGGCTCGTCGGCGCCCGAGAGCCGCGGTGGTCGCCGGCGGCGATCCACGGCGAGGTAGGGAGATCGGAGAGTACCTCCGTGTTCAGGGCGCCATTCCGCGTCTGTGGGAGGTGGTGGTGGTCACCGGCGAGTACCACGTCGGCGGCCACGCTTGCTCCGGCGGACGGCGATTCGGGTGGTCGTGGATCTCGCCGGAGAGAGCTGTGGGGTCAAAATTGAGGTGGGGGTTATCCTACTGGAGGTGGTACGAGGCTACGGGCGAAAGTAGGGCGGCGGAGGAGTTCTCACCGGAGAGAATGATGCCGGGGCCCGAGGCGGACGGAGGTGGCCGGAGTCGAGGAGGAAAGGCCCCTCGAGGCTCGTTCAGTGGTTGGGCGGGGTCTGGTGAGGTGGTGGAGTCATGCGGGGGCGAGAGCAAGCTCGGGGTGCTATATATAGCCGCCCCGAGGCGGTTGCCGAGAATGGGGTTCTCCGACGAGGTGATTACGGCGGCGCTGTGGTTGCACGGGAGGGTTCAGAGGTTGAGCGTCATCGTGGGTGTTCCTTGGTTCCGTTTAGGTGCTAACCGCGTCGGGATTTGGTTGCTTAGGAGGGAGCTCGACGGAACGGGGCGGTGCGGGCCCGTCGGCGATAGGGAGCACGCTCTGTGCGTGCCGCGCCACGGCGATGGTGCTGCATGCGTGCGCTGGCGAGGAAATGGCCACGCGGAGCCACCAGGGGGTTTGGGCGGCGCCGAACGGCGTTATGCCGCTGTTCTGCTCCCTGTCGGCCGCTACGGTGATACGGCCGCCGCAAAGCACGCCGGCGCAGGCGGGCCAGGGCGCCACCGATGCCAGGAAGGCGCCAAGCGCGCGTGTGAGGCTCCGGACAAGCAAGCTAGGCCGTGAGCAACGTGCCAAGTGCACTATGAGCATGTGACTGAATTTCTGACGAAGATCGACACTGAAACTCTGAACTTAACTGAAGATGAACAGAAACAGTGCATGCAAGGTGTTCGACAGAATGATCTAGGCATGTAGGGATTTTTTCTTGAGCTGGTTTTTGGTGGAGGGGTCTCTCATTGCATCTAGAGGCTGCATGAATATTTGTGAAATTTTTGGAGAGGTGTAGATATGAATTTCACCAAATTTGGTAAATCTGGTCCAAACTTGCAGTGAGTGAAAATTGAAATATTTGAGCAGGAGAAGAGTGGATCAAGATGGTTCTGGGTTGTGGGTACAAAGGACTATCCAGGGGTGTTGAGTTGAGGTCAAAAGTCAAAAGCATTAGGGTACTTGCTTTGCAATTCACCTAGGCTCAAAAGAAAAGACAGAATTATTTTGAGAGGAGAAATAGTTGGAATAAAATCCAAAAATTGATTTTATTAGTTTGGACAGAATGTTTGGGTTGTACCAAAGTGGGAGGAGATGTTTTGGGAAAATTTCACCATAGGAGGCATGGTAAAATTTAGAAGGGATCAAAACCAAATAAAAGCCCAAAAACTAAAAGGGTTTTTCTTTTTTTTAAAAGAAACTAAATCCAAGGAAAGGATTTTTGAGAGGGCAAACTTAGAAGATGGTTTTTAGGAAGGGTTTAAATGACCTTATTTCAAACCAAGCAAGGCTCTTTCTGAAAACAAAATCACACAAAAAAAATTGGAGTGTCACAGTCTTGGGGGTAGAAAGTATTGCTTGGTGATTGTGGATGATTATTCAAGATACACTTGGGTATACTTCTTCAAGAGGAAGAGTGAGACTCAACAAACCATCATCGACTTTGCAAATGAAGCTCAACGTCAACATAATGCAAAGATCCTGACAATAAGAAGTGACAACGGCACCGAGTTCAAGAACTACACCCTGGATGAGTTTTCTGAGTGATGAAGGGATCAAGCATCAATATTCTGCACCATATACCCCTCAACAAAATGGTGTTGCAGAGAGGAAGAACCGGACGTTGATGGATGCGGCAAGAACCATGATGGCGGAGTTCAAGTCTCCATACAACTTTTGGGCCGAAGCCATCAACACAGCATGTCATGCATCCAATCGGCTCTATCTCCGCAAAGGCTTGAACAAGACTCCGTATGAGATACTCACCGGGAACAAGCCCAATCTCAAGTACTTCCAGGTGTTCGGGTGTAAGTGTTTCATTCTCAAGAAAGGTGTTCGCTTGTCTAAATTCGAGGCTAGAGCTCATGAGGGCATATTTGTTGGTTATGCTACAAACTCTCATGCTTACCGTGTTCTCAACAAGTCCAACGGACTCATTGAGGAGACGTGTAACATAGAGTTTGACGAAAATAACGGCTCCCAAGTGGAGCAAAGTGGTACTTGTGATGTAGGTGATCAAATTCCTCCCCAAGCCATAAGAAGAATGGGTATTGGTCATATCCTACCCATTGAGGAACCCCTTGTGGCCGAAGGAGAAGGACAATGCTTCACTCAAGTGGAGCCATCACCTCCCCAAGACCCACACGCTTCCGAAGAACAAAGTGAAGGCCCTCAACCTAGGGAACAAGACCAAGGGCAAGATCAATTACAAGATGGTGGTGAATCTCCACATGATGCCCAAGGTCAAGGTCTTCCCCTCGAGCAAGTTCAAGATCATGAGCAAGCTCAAGATCAAGAACAAGCTCATGACGACGCACAAGATGATCAAGTGAACCCTCCTCCTTCGACATCCGAGGAGGAATTGGAGCGTCGTGCCGCGAAGATTGCTTCCAAACTCACCACCAAAGGTCATCTCATGGAGAATGTGGTTGGAAGCCTAAGAAAGGGGGTAAGCACTCATAGACAATTAGCAAACTATTGTGAACATCACGCGTTTGTCTCTTGTGTTGAACCCCATAAGGTCTATGAGGCGCTCGAAGACTCGAATTGGCTCAATGCCATGCATGAAGAACTCAACAACTTCGAGTACAACAAGGTGTGGAGATTGGTGCCAAGGCCTTCCGGGAACCATAACATCATTGGAACCAAGTGGATCTTCAAGAACAAGCAAGATGCTCATCGGAACATCATTCGCAACAAGGCAAGATTGGTAGCACAAGGCTACTCCCAAGTCGAGGGTATCGACTACGGTGAAACCTTTGCTCCGTTGCTTGCCTTGAATCCATTCGTTTCTTGATTGCTTATGCTTCCCATCACAACTTTAAGTTGCAACAGATGGATGTTAAAAGTGCTTTTCTTAATGGTCATATTAATGAGTTGGTCTATGTCAAGCAACCCCCCGGGTTCGAGGATCCCTTCTTCCTGGATCATGTGTATCAACTCGATAAGGCGCTCTATGGCCTTAAACAAGCCCCACGTGTGTGGTATGACCACCTTACCGAGTTGTTACAAGATCGTGGATTTGAAGTGGGGCTAATCGATCCCACTCTTTTTACTAAGAAGGTCAAAGGGGAGTTGTTTGTATGCCAACTATATGTTGATGACATTATCTTTGGTTCCCCTAACAAAGCTTTCAATGAAGAATTTGCCGCTCTCATGACCTCTAAGTTCAAGATGTCTTCGATGGGAGAGTTGAAGTTCTTCCTTGGTTTTGATATCAAACAAAGAAGAGAAGGCACCTTCATCAACCAAGCCAAATACACTCAAGACATGCTCAAGAGATCCAAGTTAAGTGATGTCAAGCCGGCCTCTACTCCAATGCCCACCAAGTGCCAACTTGACATTGATCCCAATGGTAAAGCGGTGGATCAAAAGGTATATCGCTCCATGATTGGCTCCTTGCTTTACCTTTGTGCATCTAGACCGGATATCATGTTGAGTGTGGGGATGTGTGCACGGTTTCAAGCTGCACCAAAGGAAAGTCACTATGTGGCGGTCAAGCGAATCTTTCGATATTTGGCTCACACCCCAAACTTTGGCCTATGGTACCCAAGAGGGGCAAACTTCAAGCTTGAAGGATTTACGGATTCTGATTGGGCGGGAGACAAAGTGGATAGGAAGTCCACTTCCGGAGGGTGCCAGTTTCTTGGGTGCTCTTTGGTAAGTTGGTCTTCCAAAAAGCAAAGTTGTGTATCTCTCTCGTCCACCGAAGCTGAATATGTGGCGGCCGGTAGTTGTTGTGCACAACTCCTATGGATGAGGCAAACTTTAAAGGAATACGGTGTCATTTGTGACAAAGTGCCTCTTTGGTGTGACAACAAAAGTGCCATCAAGATTTCTCTCAACCCGGTGCAACACTTCAAGACGAAGCACATTGAGATTCGGTATCATTTCATCCGGGATCACATTAGCCGAGGAGAGATCGAGCTCAAGTATGTCAACACTCATGATAACCTTGCAGATATTTTCACGAAGCCCTTGGATGAAGCAAGATTTCGCGAGTTAAGGCATGAGCTAAATATCATTGATTCGAGCAATGTGACTTGAACCCTTGCACACCCCACCCCACTCAACTTGGTATCTAGCTTAGATGTAGGCATGGACATAGGGGGACTGTTGTTCTCTCAATGAACTTTCCCTCCCCCCATTATGCATAAAACGATCAACTCTTTCACAATAGCCATTTCTGATGGTACTTGTGCTTCAAAGACGAGTTTTGGTCATGGGCCCAAGGATAATTCTTCGCGGTGCCATACCAATTGACTCAAACATAGGTGGCTCCGGCCACCGCCCTCTCCTGAGAGAGGCCAGAGCTTGCCCTGTTTCGTGTGGTTGTTTGTGTTTGAGTTGTTTCTGTTCTGTTGTGTGTGTGTGTGTCTTGCCGCGTCGGTCCTCTCGTTCTTTTGGCCTTGCTTTCCGTTTCTTTTTGAGCGTTAGCCGTTGGTCTAGAAGTCGTGTGGTTGCTGAAGCGGTACTACCGCTGGTGGCGAGTGGTACTACCGCTCTTAGCGGTACTACCGCTCCCATCGGTACTACCGCCCTCCGGAGCGGTACTACCGCTGTGAGGCGCGGGCTGGGGGTTATATCGGGGGCAGGGGAGTTTATTCTCCCCCATACCCATTCGCTCGCCCCTTCACCATGTTCGTCTCTCTCTTCAGCAACCGGCGCCGCGGGAGGGCTCCGGCGGATCTCCCTCTCCGGGGCGCTCCTCTCCATTTCCTTCGGTGGAATCGATCCCCACCTTGTCCTCTTGCCATGGATGCCGGTATTGCCCCCGTTCCCTGTTTCCTTTTGTCTAGATTTCCAATCTAGCTTTCTAGGGGCAATAGTAGTTGCATCTCTAGATTTTTGTCCAGATCTAGGCTTGAGTAGGATGGAGAATGCTTCTAGACTGTTTGGATTAGTGTTTGGTTGGAGTATTTTTGAATTTGGTAGGACGGTAGTATCGGATCTGACCACGGTAGTAGGAAACTGCTGTTTCCCCGCCTCGAGCGGTACTACCGCTCTCCCAGAGCGGTACTACCGCTGAGAGTGGTACTACCGCTCTCTCCAGAGCGGTACTACCGCTTGGAGCGGTACTACCGCTCAAGGGTCACGGTACTACCACCTTCTACCAGGTTCCATCATACTCCTACCTCTCAGTGATCCTCTTTGTTTGTGTTTGTGGCTTACGCTCGTTCTTTCTGGTTGTTTGCGTGTTTGTGTGTGTGGTTCCAAGTGATGAGGTTCCTGAGCATCAGGCTCGTCGTGTCAACCCCGGTCGTGCCTCGTCCAAGCGCTACCGCACCACTGAGCCCACTGAGCCTGCCGGAGGATCTTCTAGTGCTCCACCTCCTCCTCAACTACAGAAGAAGCCTGGGGTCAAGCCAAAGTCAAGCAAAACCGTGCCAGAAATGCCGCCCAAGGAGTTCTGGGCAAGGCGCCGCCGCAACCCGTATGAGGTCGACCAAGATCCCACTTTGATCAATTGTCCGTTCTAGAACAGGTTCCAGTTTGCCATCTACTTTGATGTTCTCAAAGCCAAGAAGAATCTCTATGTCAACATGCACTCCATCGACACCGAGCATATGGAGAACGATCCTGACTACTTTGGTGAAGCTCTTCATATGTGCACTCAGCTGAACATTCTCGGGATCATGAAATTCAACAAGGACTATGATGCTGATATTGTGGCCCAATTATATGCCACAATTCACCTTGGGACCGATGAGGACAGGACTCTGACTTGGATGACAAATGGCAAGTTGCTGTCAGTCAAGTGGAAAGCTTTCATGCAGTTGATTGGGGTGGAAGATCTAGGACTTGAGTCTTCTGTCGGCTTTCGCCCCCACCGTCACGCCAATGCCACTCACAAGCAAGCTCTGTGGCCCTACTGCACTCTGAGGATCAAGCCTGAGATGAAGAAGGAGACCTATGAGCTGCCTGCCTATCTAGATATTCTTCACCATATCTTCAGAGAGACTCTTTTCCCTCGCATCGGGAATCTGGACCAGGTTCACTCTTATCTCGTGGACATGCTTCTCTTCTGTCAGCGAGAGAAGGTGCAGAGCACCGGAGAGTCCTTGGATATCTCTCATGTTATGTGGTCTGAGCTGGTTTCTGCTATCTCCACGCGCAAGTGCTCGATTTATGGTCCATTCATTATGCTGCTCATTGAGAAGGCCTGGGATCGTGTCTATCCCAAGGTGGTGCTGGAGATTGGAGAGTTGGTTTCTCACGATGTCAAGCGTCTGAGGAAGAAGGATAACTGGGGCACTCAGGCCCCTAGGACTGGAGTTCCTTCATCTGCTGCTGCCATGGAGACTGAGGAGGAGATTGGGGCTGAGGCTGAGGATGAAGATGATGACTACGTGCCTTCTGAGGCAGAGCCCTCTTGGGCCAAGAAGCTCAAGATCAAGGTGAAGAAGTTGTTTTGCCTGGAGTCTCACAGTCAGTACATCACTCATGTGGCTGAGAAGAAGGCCCGAGGTCGCCACAAGGAGCTCGTGCGTCAGATGGGTGCTATTGTGATTAGTGGTTCTGAGGATCAGCTTACCGAGGAGGAGGAGTGGATTCAGCAGCACAGCCCTTGGACTGATTCTGATGCTGAGCACTTCCCGGCTGACGATGGTAGCGCAGATGATCCCTCTGAGATCTGATGGGTGTCCCTCGTTTGCCTTCACCTGGAGCCGTAGCAACACTCCCTCTCCTTTTTGGTGTCTCGATGCCAAAGGGGGAGAGAGTTTAGGGATTTGCGCTTTGTGCCTTCCGTCTTTTGTGTTTGTGCTTTCGCTTGTTGCTTTATTTGGTTTGTGTCAGTGAGACCTAAGTTCTGGTTCTGTCAGTAAGACCTAAGCTCGAGTCATATGGTGTGAGACATATGCTACATTACCTTTCCGTATCATTATCTATGTCTATCTAGCTTATGAGTTCCATGCTTATCCTGTTATATATATGTTGCTCTCATATCTTGCTTAGGTAGTTGGTCTCTAAAATGTAGGGGGAGCATTGATCCTGGCATCTGTGCCGTGCAGTCCAAAGCACTTTTCTAGGTACCACACATCCAGGGGGAGCCCTTCTACATTTTAGGACGGTTGTGTTTTTGCGCTTATCCTATATCTATCATATTGTGCAAATCCCGTATTGTCATCAATCCACCAAAAAGGGGGAGATTGTAAGGGCATATTTATCCCCAATATGTTTTGGTGATTGATGACAATGCTTGTGCGGACTAATCATGTACGTTTAGTTCTTTCAGAGATTCATCCGTTGGCACGAGACGATTTCCTCCCCTCGGTGTTGTAATTCAAGAACGGTGTAGCTCCTTCGTTTCGTTGTTGGTGGACTATTTTCGTAGGAGTCACCGTCCTATCAAGAGGGGATCCGCTTTGGTAAGACTTGGGTGGAATCACACGTACACATCCTTTCCTTACCCGTCGTCTTTCCTTCCGCATCTCTGGAGCTGCCGTTTTCCCCTTGCTATGCTTTGCTCTGCCCTAGCGGTAGTACCGCGACCACAACGGTAGTACCGCCGAAGCTCCCCAGCGGTAGTACCGCTCTCAGAGCGGTAGTACCACTCCAAGCGGTAGTACCGCTTCGGACTTTCGGTCGTAGTACCACTGTGCGTCTGGGCTACTTCCGCCTCGATTCTCGAACGAAGTTTTTCGTGTCGGGTTTTGCGGCACTAAGGGAGGTAGTAGGAGCGGTAGTACCGCCCTAAGCGGTAGTACCGCTCTTCCCTAGCGGTAGTACCGCCCTGGGGTCAGGGCCCCAGGCAGCACGGCAGTACCGCTGGGTCGAGCGGTAGTACCGCTCGGAGCGGTAGTACCGCTCTTCCCTAGCGGTAGTACCGCCCTGGGGTCAGGGCCCCGAGCAGCGCGACAGTACCGCTGGGTCGAGCGGTAGTACCGCCCGGAGCGGTAGAACCGCCCTTCCCCAGCGGTAGTACTGCTCTGTGCGGGGCTGGTGAGTGGGATAACGGTTGGCTTGCTCCTCCCACTATAAAAGGGGGTCTTCTTCCCCAAACTTGACCTACCTCTTTCCCTCAAAGCTCCATTCTTGCTCCAAGCTCCATTTTCGCCCGATCTCTCTCCCTAGCCAATCAAACTTGTTGATTCGCTCAAGATTGGTTGAGAAGGCCCAGATCTACACTTCCACCAAGAGAAATTTGATTCCCCCCACTTATCCCTAGCGGATCTTGTTACTCTTGGGTGTTGAGCACCCTAGACGGTTGAGGTCACCTCGAAGCCATACTCCATTGTGGTGAAGCTTCGTGGTGTTGTTGGGAGCCTCCAAGTGTTGTGGAGATAGCCCCAATCTTGTTTGTAAAGGTCCGGTTGCCGCCTTCAAGGGCTCCAACAGTGGAATCACGGCATCTCGCATTGTGTGAGGGCGTGAGGAGATTACGGTGGCCCTAGTGGCTTCTTGGGGAGCATTGTGCCTCCACACCGCTCTAACGGAGACGTACTTCCCCTTAAAAGGAAGGAACTTCGGTAACACATCCTCGTCTCCACCGGCTCCACTCTTGGTTATCTTGTCCCTTTACTTTTGCAAGCTTACTTGAGTTATATCCATTGCTTGCTTGTGTGCTTATTGTCTTTGCATCATATAGGTTGTCCACGTAGTTGCACATCTAGACAACCTATTTCATTGCAAGTTTTAATTTGTTAAAGAAAAGTCTAAAAATTGTTAGTTGCCTATTCACCCCCCCCCCTCTAGTCAACCATATCGATCCTTTCACTCGCCTTACCATGAATCTTTTTTCCGTTGCCCAACTTACTGATTCTGGTTATCGTGTCATTCTTCATACTGACTCTTGCTCCATTCATGATCGTCGCACCAAGACTTTGGTTGGTGTTGGCCCCCGATGCCGTGAGTCAGAGGGCCTTTGGGAAGTTGACTGGCTTTGTGTTCCTTCAGCTGCCACCACTTCTGCCAGCTCCCATGCTCTTGCTGCTTCTTCGTATGCGTCCTTCCAGCAGTGGCATCATCGCCTTGGTCACATCTATGGCTCTCACTTGTCTTCTTTAGTTCACCAAGGCCTCTTAGGGTATGTATCTGGAGATGTCTCCTTACATTGTAATGGTTGCAGACTTGGCAAATAGACCCAGTTACCTTATCCTTCTAGCGAATTTGTATCTCAGTGTCCTTTTGAGTTAGTTCATTCTGATGTCTGGGGTCTTGTTCCCTTTGATTCGAAAGGTGGTCATCGCTACTATGTATTGTTTATTGATGATTTCTCTCGTTACACTTGGCTCTACTTCATGAAATCTCGTAGCGAGGTTCTCTCTATATACAAACAATTTGCTGCCATGGTTCACACCCAGTTTTCCATGCCCATTCGTACCTTTCGTGCTGACTCCGCTGGAGAGTATATCTCTCAGTTGTTGCGTGGTTTTCTCACGGAACAGGGTACTCTTGCCCAGTTCTCATGTCCTGGTGCTCAGGCTCAGAATGGCGTTGCCGAACGTAAGCATCGTCATCTGCTTGAGACGGCTCATGCACTGATGATTGCCGCTTCTCTTCCACCCCACTTTTGGGCTGAGGTTGTTTCTGCATCGACCTATCTCATCAATATTCAGCCATCGACTGCTCTGCAGGGTCGTATTCCTATGGAGTGTCTCACTAGTCACTCTCCTAACTACTCTGCTCTTCGTATGTTTGGATGTGTGTGCTAGGTCCTCCTTGCCCCGCGAGAACGCACCAAACTGACCGCTCAGTCGGTTGAGTGTGTTTTCCTTGGCTATAGTGATGAGCACAAGGGCTATCGCTGTTGGGACCCTGTTGGTTGCCGCGTGCGCATCTCGCGTGATGTGACCTTTCATGAGTCTCGCTCTTACTACCCATGGCCTTCTTCCTCGAGCTTCTCTGTGGATGATATTTCTTTTCTTCTCCTTCCTAATACATCCGGCTATGTGCCTCATGTTTCACCTCCTCCTCCTGCACCTCTCCTTCCTTCTCCTTCACCACCGACCCCATCTTCCCCATCCTCCTCCTACACCTCTCCACCGTCCTCTCTAGTCTGTCGCCCTCTATCACCATTTCCTCTCCACTATACTTGCCGCCCTTGTACTGAGGATGCTTCTCCTGACGTGTCTGACGCGCCTTCCACCTCTGGTGAACCTCTGTTCACGCCTATCCCGGTTCACAACCTCCATGCCCGGCCTCGCCCTCCGCCTGATCGCTACTCTCCTGATCGGTATGGTCTCTTTGTTCTTGCTGAGCCCACCTCCTATCGGACTGCCATGACTCACCCTGAATGGCAGCTTGCGATGGCCGAAGAGCTTGCTGCTCTTGAGCGCTTTGGCACATGGGATCTGGTTTCCCTCCCTTCTGGTGTTCGTCCCATCTCCTTCAAGTGGGTCTACAAGGTCAAGACTCGCTCCGATGGTTCTCTTGAGCGTTACAAAGCTCGTCTTGTGGCTCATGGTTTCCAGCAGGAGCAGGGACGCGATTATGATGAGACATTTGCTCATGTGGCCCACATGACCACTGTCCGCACTCTCCTTGTTGTAGCCTCTGTTCGCCATTGGTCTATCTCTCAACTTGATGTCCAGAATGCTTTCCTCAATGGCAAGCTACGTGAGGAGGTTTACATGCAGCCACCACCAGGGTACTATGCTCCTGATGGCATGGTCTGTAGACTTCATCGCGCTCTCTATGGTCTCAAACAGGCCCCTCACGCCTGGTTTGAGCGCTTTGCCTTTGTGATGACTGCCGCTGGTTTCTTGCCCAGAGATCATGATCCCGTGTTGTTTGTCCACATGTCTGCTCGTGGTCGGACTCTTCTCCTTCTCTATGTTGATGACATGATCATCACTGGTGACGACTCTGAGTACATTGCCTTTGTTAAGGCTCGCCTTTGAGACCAGTTCCTCATGACTGATCTTGGTCCTCTTCGATATTTTCTTGGGATTGAGATCTCCTCAACCTCTGATGGCTTCTACATCTCCCAAGAGAAATATATTCAGGATCTTCTTGCTCGCGCTGCTCTAGGTGATGAGGGCACCTTTGTGACTCCTATGGAGCTCAACGTTCAGCTTCGTGCCTCTGATGGTGACGCTCTTCCTAATCCCACTCGCTATCGTCACCTCGTTGGCAGCCTTGTCTATCTTGTTGTTACTCATCCTGACATCTCCTATCCTGTCCACATCCTGAGTCAGTTCGTTTCAGCCCCCACCTCTGTCCACTATAGTCACCTCCTCTGTGTTCTATGCTATCTTCGTGGCACGATCTCTCAGCGCCTTTTCTTTCCCCGCTCCAGCTCTCTTGAGCTCCAGGCCTACTCTGATGCTACTTGGGATAGTGATCCCTCTAATCGATGCTCGTTATCCGCTTACTGTGTCTTTCTTGGCGGCTCTCTTATTGCCTAGAAGACAAAGAAACACACTGCAGTTTCTCGCTCAAGTACAGAGGATGAGTTGCGAGCCATGGCTATGTTGACGGCTGAGGTGATCTGGTTACGGTGGTTACTTGAGGATTTTGGTGTGTCTGCTACTACCTCAACTCCCCTACTGTCTGACAGTACCGGTGCTATCAGTATTGCGCGTGACCCGGTGAAGCATGAGCTCACCAAGCACATCGGCGTGGATGCCCACTTTGTGTGTGCTGCTGTGCAGGATCAGACTCTCGCTCTTCACTATGTGCCCTCTGAGTTACAGTTGGCTGACTTCTTCACGAAGGCACAAACTTGAGCGCAGCATGGCTTCTTTCTCTCCAAACTCAGTGTTGTTGATCCACCATGAGTTTGAGGGGGGGTGTTACATGTGTATAGTTACATGTGTACATCCCCATTGTATAAGGAGCTTTTCTGCTATTTACCACACCTGTATATGTACTGGCCTTTGGCCCTCAGTAAAGCTAGTTCCTCATTATCCAACAAGCTTCACTCCCGAAATCCACTTTGAAATAGTTTTACACAGGAGTTGCAGCTAATCATGTTTGGCTTCCAGCTAACTCTAGCTTCAAGAATGAGAAATTTGGCTGCCAAGAGAAGTTTTCAGCATCCTTTCTTCTTTGAGGTGGTTTATCTTGCTGCTTGGAGCATCTGGACCATGAGGAATGATAGGATCTTCAGACATATCAGGCAGACATTTGGCGGCAAGAAAGCCAAGTTTATTCATGACATCACCCTGCACTCTCATAGGATGAAGGCTTCGATCAAGCCCCTTCTTCTCCAATGGATCAATGCTCTGCCTTGATCCTTTGACATCTCCTTTTGTACATTTGTATATATTTGTTGTACTTTCATAGGTAGGTTCTTTTCTTGCCATAGATAGACTTAGCTAGTTTTATTTTAATGTAAAGACTTGGGCCTATTTTAATAAAAAGTTGTGGAGCTTTTGCCTCACAGTGTTTAGTCAAAAAAAAGAATGATAAATTTGATGGAAATGATCTATTTGATTGGATGACGTGGGGAAAACGAACGCGTATCCACTTACTGGTGGTTGTGGTGGGTAATTTTCCCCAATTCCAGTTTCTAGAGTTTTGAGACCATCCCTGAAGAGCTTCAAAGAAACAAGGAGTTATACCCCAGATTCTAGGTTTTTTACGAAGCAACATATCATGGAGATACCCGTTTGGCTTGCATTTTTTCGAGTGAAGCTGAATTTTAGGGACCAGATCAGTGCCAAACAAGCTCTTATAGTGAATAGTATATGTGCTAGGAACTCATGTTTTTCTAGTACACCAAAATATATTTTTCCATGATAATACGTGTCTCATTTATATCATAAAGATTATAATATAAGCCACATAGACCCGCTAGGCTTTGCATAAAGGAAATACATCTAAGAAGGAAAATTACAATAAAGATTGTGAAAGATCGTGGATGTAGCATAGAGGGGGGTAAATAGGCGCTTTAAAATAATTACGGTTTAGGCTTGAACAAATGCAGAATAAATCTAGCGGTTAATTTGTCAAGCATACAACCTACAACAACTAGGCTCACCTATGTGCACCAACAACTTATGCTAAGCAAGATAAAAAAACTATGTGATAGCAAGATATATAACATGAAAAGCGATGGCTATCACAAAGTAAAGTGCAAAAGTAAAGGGCTCGGTAAGAGATAACCGAGGCATGCGGAGACGATGATGTATCCCAAAGTTCACACCCTTGCAGATGCTAATCTCTGTTTGAAGCGGTGTGGAGGCACAATTGTCACATCCCTAGCTTCTGCTATGCACTTGGACTATCTTGGTTGTTGCATCATGTCTAAATTTTATTTAAAATTGAAATGGGGATGTTCAAACCCTAGCATTAAATCAACTCAACTAGGATGGATTAAAATCTTTTTCAATAAACCCAAAATGTCCCTAAGAAAAGTTCATGATTTCTGGTTAAGGTGGAAACCTATGCCAAAAAATGATGAATATATTCTTAGATCATTTTTGGATTTTTGAATTAAATCATATTGTATTTGACTTTGGGCATTTAAATACCATAAATAATTTAAGTGCTCAAATAATTCTAAAAAATAAATGTGGGTCACTGGAATAATCCAGAGAGAGTCCACAAATTATTTTAGGAGTTTACAAAATGGGTTAGTATCTTTACTAATTCCAAAACAGAGGAAAAGAAATAGAAAACAGAAACAAATAAAGATAGAGAGAGAAGGACTTACCTGCACCCACCTGCGGCCCGCTACTATAGCCTGCTGGTGGCCCAGCCCACCAGCGCCCCCTTGTCATCTTCCTCCTCTGCCAGGAGGACAACCAGGTGCGTGGCAAGTGTCGACGCTGCTCTGGCCACCTCCTGCTTCCCCGGCCCCTTCTAGCGACGCCACGGAGACGCCCTAAAGCCTCTGTCCCCTCTCCCTCACTCTCTACTCTCTCCCCCCTCCCCTGGTTCTCTCTCCCTCTCTGGTTCTCTCCTCGCAGCCGCCCGAGAACGCCGTCATCGCGCCGACGAGCACCACCGTGGACATCGTGCACCCCTCACCCTTCCGCCGAGTCCAGAAGCACCGCCGAAACCTCCCCCTCCTCCCAATCGAGCTACGAGACGCCAGGAGGCCCTGCTTCATCGCCATCGCGGTGATCTTCAACCTCGGGCACCCGAGCCCCTCGCCGTCGATTCGCGCCGTCAAGGACATCCCCGAGCCCGCTGAGACCATCCTCGGCCCCGCTGTGAGCCCCGCCATCGTTTCCCCCTCTCCCCGTGCTCTACTTCCCTCTCTATTCGTCGTTCGCAACGAGCCGAGGGCTCTTTGCCGCCGGCCATGTCACTGCCATGGCCACCGTTGCCTAGAGCCGCAGCTGAGCACACCACCGCGCTCAACGCATCTCCAGGAGCCCATAGCTAGCACCAACTCCTCCCCACGTGCTCTATAGCCACCTGCTCGAGCTCACCCGAGCTCTGGCCGCCGCCGCGAGCTCGACTCCGGCGAGCACAGCGCACCCCGTCCGCTCCTCCCTAATCTGTTGGATGCAGACGAGCATGGGCTTCCTCCTGGTAGTCTTCCCGCACCTAAACGCAGCCCCTAGCTCCGCCCAGCAGCAGCTCCGCCGCGCGGAATGGTCGCCGCCGGCCCAAGTCCGGCGATGATGACGTGGCACGTCATTAGCAGTTAATCACTTGTTAATTAATCCTATGACCCACTTACATAGGGCCCCCACCCCCTTAATAACCACAGGGTTATTCTTTGTTTAAAATAAGCTAATGCCCGTGTCCCCACGGGTCAGTTTGACCATGCCACCTCAGCGTTGACCCAGCCCCACTGGTCAGCATCTGCTGTTGACACTGTTACACTGATGTGCGGGTCCCAGCGATCAGGTTTGACCTAGCTAGCACTGTTGACCTGCTGACGTCGTGTTGTCATCATGCTGGCGCAGTAAATGTTTTCTGAAGTTTTAAATAAATCAGAAATAATTTATTTATTTCAGAAAATATTCAAAACTTCTAAAATTCATAGAAATTCAACCGTAACTCCAAATGAAAAGGTTTATATATGAAAAATTATCAGAAAACTCCAATCTATCCATCTGTACCATTTTCATGCATGTTAGAACAACTTATGACCACTGTTTAGGACAATTCAATTAAATGGCATTTAAATAACCACATGTGGAGTTTGAATTTGAATCTTGGATTCAAACCAACTTCATTTAATCTGGTTTTAGTTGCATTAGCACAAACCACAGCATATTGCCATGTCACATTCATGTACCATATTGTTGCATTGCATTGATTGTGTTTCTTCTTTGTTTATCGGTGCTTGTCCCCTCTCAGTAGATGTGTACCGACGATGTGATCGATGACACTGATGAAGAACTATACTATCTTCAGAAGTGTCAGGCAAGCAAAACCCCCTTGTTCATTCCGATACAATCCCACTCTCTCGCTCCTGCTCTCTTTTACTGCATTAGGACAACAACGATTCAACTGTTACATGTTGCGGTAGTTGAACCTCTTTCCTCTGCATGACCTGTCATTGCCACAGTAAATAGATGAAACCCACTAGCATGAGTAGGAGTTGTTTGAGCCCTGATGTGCCTACTCATTCATGCTTGTTTGTCATGCCTGCTACTGCTTAGAGTTGAGTCGGGTCTGATTCATCGGGGATGAATCAGAGGTGTGTGAACATGTCCTACTGTGTGTGAGCTAAGTGTGTGAACACGATTTGGTAAAGGTAGCGGTGAGAGGCCATGTAGGAGTACATGGTGGGTTGTCTCATTGAAGCCGTCCTCAGGAACTGAGTTCTGTGTTTGTGATCCATGAACAGTTACTACCACACATTGGGCTACGGGCGCTCCAAGCTCTCTCGACTTATTAATCAACTCGATCTCTGTCCAGGAGTTGCAACTAGTTTCTGGTGTTTGTAGGTAGTGTTAGTAGTCTACCAAGTGGCACCCGGTACAGGTGGGCTTGGGACAGACTAGGCACACTGGCACGGTGTACCAAGTGGCACCCGGATGGTGGGCTTGGGAACCCTGCTCACATCGTTTGGGGCCGTGAGCAACACCCCGGCCGGATCTCCTTGCAGATGGAACCCAAATAGGCGATAAACCTGGATGAGAGACTTGTGTGGTTAGTCAGGTCGTGGCTGACACCCTCGCTGGGCTTCCGCTTGAAGGTTGCCGAGTACATGTCGTGTAAACGGCGGTAAGTGGTGAGAGCGTGTGTGAAGAAGTACACCCCTGCAGGGTTAATATGATCTATTCGAATAGCCGTGTCCGCGGTAAAGGACTTCTGGGTTGCATGTACAGTTCATAGACAAGTGAAAGTGGATACTTTAAAATGCGCAAGATAAGCGTGAGTGCTATGGATGGCGTTCTCGTAGGGAGACGGGAGCGGATCCATAGTGGTGTATTGGTTGGTGAATATGTGGACTCGTGTGCGCCACCTCAAAAGAGTTACTTGCAGTTGTAGTTCAGGATAGCCACTGAGTCAAAGCTGGCTTGCTGCAGTTAAACCCCACCACCCCCTTTGTTGATAATGATGCATATGTAGTTAGTTCTGATGTAAGTCTTGCTGGGTACATTTGTACTCACGTTTGCCTATTTTATGTTTTTGCAGAGAGACTTAAGTCCCGCTAGTAGTTCCGCTTGGACTTCGACGTTTAGCTTGTTACCTCAGCTACGATCTTGTGCCCTCGGCAGGACCTAGTAGATAGTCAGGCTTCTCAGCCTTTTTCATTTATAGTTGTCTGTACTCAGACATGTTAAGCTTCCGCTTGTGCTTTGATTTGTGTGCTCTGAATGTTGGGTCATGAGACCCATGTTTGTAATATCTCGCTCCTCGGAGCCTATTGAATAAAATACTTGAGTTGTAGAGTCATGTTGTGATGCCATGTTGTATTTGCACATATCGAGCATATTGTGTGTATGTTATTGAAATGCTTGGTATGTGTGGGATTTGACTATCTAGTTGTTTATCCTTGGTAGCCTCTCTTACCGGGAAATGTCGCCTAGTGCTTCCACTGAGCTTGGTAGCTTGCTACCTCTCCGGAACACTTAGGTTGGCTGGCATGTGTCCTTCTTCATTCCTGTGTCTGTCCCTTCAGGGAAATGTCACGCGGTGTTTACCGAAGTCCTGTTAGTCTGCTACAGCCCGGTTTACCGGAGTCCTGCTAGCCCAGTTGCTACAGCCCCGATTCACTCGCTGATGACCGACACGTTCGTTGCTGGGTCATGTATGCCTGTCCCTGTAAGTTAGTGCCACTTTGGTTTCACAACTAGCCATGTCAGCTCGGGTTCTTTGTCATATGGATGCTAGCGACACTATCATATACGTGAGCCAAAAGGCGCAAACGGTCTCGGGCCAGGTAAGGTGGCACCCATGGGAATACCGTGCGTGAGGCCGCAAAGTGATATGATGTGTTACATGCTAGATCTGTGTGACTTAGGATCGGGGTCCTGACAGTTTTGGTATCAGAGCCTGACTGCCTGTAGGATTACCAAGCCAAACTGGTCGAAGTTGAGTCTAGAAATTCTTTAGTTATATAAGGGAATTGATTGTGGGATGGTACGTAAGGCTCTTTTTACTCCTGTACCTTATGCCCTTCTGATCTGAGTCATCCTATCTTTCCTACGGGGTTAAGGAACTAGGCTTCCTCTTCTCTCTATCAGGATCACGTGTTACTAATTTGTAGACTCATAAGATTGGTGGATTCAAGCCTCAGTTCAGTTCCTACTATCTTCGTGTATTGATAGTTGATCTCAAAACCTTGATATTATGATGATCGAGTGGTTATGCCACCATTTTTGTAGCTTGTCTCAAATATTTTCGAGCATTTACAGCCGTTATGC
Source organism: Triticum aestivum (assembly GCF_018294505.1). NCBI lineage: Eukaryota > Viridiplantae > Streptophyta > Magnoliopsida > Poales > Poaceae > Triticum > Triticum aestivum. The sequence continues at coordinate 380,533,235 of NC_057795.1, read as the reverse complement.
TGTCCGAGTCATCCCAGGTCTCTAAACAATCCGATGCACTTGCAAATCCCTTCTTCCGGTTCCCGTCGTCCCTTTGGTCCAGGTTAACCACACTAATCAGTGAGTTGAGATGCTCTATTGCCTCAAAATATATGTTGGAATTATTATTATGACCCTAGCTGTCTTAGGGGATCATCTAGTAATCTATCCATGCTTTGTGTTTCCAGTGTGATGATTCTGGCCATCATTCTCAAAAGCATCCCGTGATGCCACTTAGTAGTAGGTATTCTACTCCTGGGTTTCTGAACCCGAGATTTCCCTACTTACTTCATGTTGTTGGTGTTTGCTAGTTCCTTGAGGTTATTAGTAACCTTTGCATTAGTCCTCGAGGTCCATGGTATATCGTTCTTCCAAATACCATGAACTATTTATGGTAGTAGTTCCTCGTCGAACCAAAAGATCACAACCAGAGTGCTCTTGACGAGTTCTCGATTCTGTGCTATTACTCTGCCAGTTCTACCTTTCCGCATGGGTTGTTCGGAAGAAATATGTTGAACTCGTTCGACATGCTAATCCATGCATCCACAACTCAGAAAATCATATGTTCTTTTGAGTTGTCCCTCTTTAGTTGTCTTCTGACCTTCATCTATCAATTGATAGTCAAGCGTATGTATGCATTCGTTCATCGATGCCTATTACTTTTGTGGTCCGTCAAGCCATTCTATTCTGGAATGACTAGGAGAAATGAACTCCAGTACCTCATCCATATCTAGGATTGGGTCAAAGTAGTCATACTCCGCAAATCAAGATACTAATCCAGCTTTTGATTCTGTTCTACCCTGGAGTATTACCCCCTTTATGTCAGGATTGTCATGAGAATTGCACCTTCTCTTATGAATTCTTGATATAGTGATACTTCTCGCCATCATTATTCATTCCTCGGTGTCGTGTTGTTGCAATCGGAATGCCGACAAGTGAACCATGATGTGTGAAGCCAATACTCCTAGCAACCTTGTTGCTTGGTAGTTAATGGACAATAATTTCGTTCTTAGCGTGTTGGTTCTTGAATTGTCATTCTAAGATTGATCGTGCTACCTAGTCCATTTTCCTGGTGCACTCTTTGATCGATGAGTTAGGATTATTTTGAATCCTCGCTCTTTTGATCATACCATCTTGCCCTGAAAAGTAAGATTGTTCTCGAGCTTAATAACATATCGGTGGTTCGTGATGTTCCGAATATCCTCTCAAAAGTATTACCAAGTCGTCACCTGACCGCTATGTTGATTTCGTGATCAAGTTGGTTTCTTATAAACCACCCCTTCTCCAAGAATCTATGTTGGGTACCCCTGAGCTAGTTGGTTAAGCTGAACAACAAATTGGAGAGTTGGAAGATAGAAGCTTGTCCGATTTAGTTCATTATAAGGGATATCTTGTATGTGTGTTGGAGAAAGTGGATATTTTCATGGACTGAACCTCGTGATCAGTTAATGGACGTATCATTTTATCCAACCTTGATTGAGTATGGCCTATTGTCAAATCAAATCAGAACCAACGATATTCGTAATGTTGTCTTACTCGTGGTTGACCCCTCGAGCATACACCATTATATCTTTCTGGTCTGACCAATGCTATCACCTTGTTCACATAATTGTGGAATTCCATTTACATGGAAATCTCGATAAATTGTTGTTGAGCCCATCAGCAGCATTTTGTCTTCTCCATGATTTGTGTTGAACAACCAGCTAGTGTTGGAAACTTCTACAAGCATTATCTTCATGTCCCGTTCATGAAGCATGTGTTGGATGAAAGAAGTGATTTTTCACTAATTCATGTGCACTTCATGTAAGTTGCCGCTGTGGATCCAAGAAAGATTGTTTTGTTTCCTTTGGAATCATCCCAAGTTAGTCATGCATGTGAAAAGTATACTATGGGTTGGTAGATTAATTACCTCCACTCCATATGTATTCCCTAGCACCCCAAGCCACTGATTGATTTGTTCAAGGAAAAGGAGTTGATGTGCGAATACTAGTTCATGCACAAGACTTCGATATCCTCGATGATGGTTCCCTACCAGAACTCGGTAGTGTTTTATTGTAAGACTACCATGTGATCATGTTTGTCTGGGACATCGTGTTCACACGTGGTAGCAGAACCAGCTCATGTTTTGGAGCTTGCTATCGTAGTTCATTTCCCGAGAATCTCGTAACGTCATCTTGTCGATTTGTGTTGCAAACTTTCATTTTCTTCCTAGACTCGATAAGTCTGGATTATTCTAACACCAACAAGATCTGAATCTCAGGCAGATATGATGGTTGGAACGTTTCCCAAGAACTATAATAATGGTCTCTCTGTAACCCGTAAAGTGGATGTCGTGGCCAACACACCCAACCGGAAGACCTCTTGTTGTAGTATCTTGATTGAGGAAGTTGGCCACCTCCCCATAAGGATTTCGTAGGATTTACTCCAATAAGTTGCTCCTTATGGATTCTTGTGCTCCCGAAGTCCGACCCTTTTACTTGATGTTCTAGTTATCAAACCATATCTATAAATGGGTTGTGCTAGCACATCAAGGAGAACATTAGAAGTAGAGTGCTAAATGTCTCTCGGTCGATCATCCGGATTTTGATCCCTTGGCCTCGCTAAGGTGAAATTTGAGAAGGTGTTATCTTCCTTTGCATCTGCATCCTCCATCACCATTCATCATGGTAGTAAGTTGTGTTGCCAGGATCCTTGACACGGACATTGGTAAAACCTTGATGAATATGGAAATGCTCAAGTTCTTGAGAGCACACGCAAGTGCTAGGTTTTATCATTGGCATCAAATTGCATAGTGCTCCCAGTTTCTTGGTTATGCTATAACTTTTCAACAGTGGACTCACTCTCTACTGTTGAGCCTCTCCCCAGTTACTAGAATCATTCCCAGCATTTGCACCCTGTTTCCAGCTTGCACCGCCATCGTGCCACCCTACCCTGGATTACCCTTCTCAGTAATTACTGATCAGGATCATTTCTAAATGGTCCTATGTGGGGACCGATTCTCCGGGTATTAATTTCCAGAAAATGGCCCTTGTGCTCACCAGCCCCAGGATAACTGTTAGCTGATGAGGCACCAACTTGATACAGAAATACCAAGCAAAATTTCAAAACATGTAGTACAAGACCATTCTGGCATGTGAGGACAACAAATGGTTTCTAATGGTTGATGACGGAAGCGGTTTGTGGATCATCAGTGTCTATGGGACTCCAATTCCCACAGGAAGAGCTGACCAGGCTAACTCCTATCTTCACGGGGCTGCTATCATCGTTGCTCAGGTTCCGAGACTGTCGGCATGGTCGCTCCTCTCCACGCAAGAAAATCTGGCCAAGACAATAGCCAGGGACAAGCCAGTGAGTACTTTGAATGTACTCGCAAACATTATGAACACATGCATAATATGACAATGATGTGCTGAAAATATTGTATGCTCATGACATCAGTCACAAATGATAAATAAAACTCTGATGCGTATGAGCATGTTAATTAAAAAAATGTAACAACATAGCAATATAAAAATTATGAATTAAAACAACAAACATGCCACAGTCGGGTGTCTGAGCGACACCACATAAAGGGCTTTTAAAAGAAATGCCACAGTCGGGCGTCTGAGCGACACCACATAAAGGGCTTTAAAAGAAATG
>NC_057795.1:380491432-380529180 GCF_018294505.1 Triticum aestivum | reverse complement strand
GTCTGAGCGACACCACATAAAGGGCCTTAAAAGAAATGCCACAGTCGGGCATCTGAGCGACACCACATAAAGGGCTTTAAAAGAAATGCCACAGTCGGGCGTCTGAGCGACACCACATAAAGGGCTTTAAAAGAAATGCCACAGTCGGGCATCTGAGCGACACCACATAAAGGGCTTTAAACGAAATGCCACAGTCGGGCGTCTGAGCGACACCACATAAAGGGCTTTAAAAGAAACATTCATCGTGAATATCCCGGAGGTAGAACCATGTCACGCCCAATATGCGACCCTATCCAAAAGGAACTCGAAGGTCCCACCAAGGATAGACCCGCATATTGAAACGCTTTTGCAAGGTGGATATCATTACATCAACATTACATAATATATGGGGATACATACATAAGGCATACAATGCCACACGAATACAACATCACAATACATCAGAGCATCATCCGACTACGGATGAAACATGAATAGAAACTCAAACGACATCCACCCTGCTAGCCCAGGCTGCCGACCTGGAACCTATCCCTGATCGAAGAAGCAGAAGAAGAACTCAACGCAAGCAAGCATCGCTCTCGCGTCATGATCATTGCATAACCTGTACCTGCAACTTGTCAGGCCCCCGACTCGATGTCACATCGATCTAGCTGGTAACACCTCACATCACTTTGCGGCCTCACGCACGGTATCCCCACGGTTGTCGTCTTACCTTTTCCCGGGACCGTTTGCGCCTTTTGGCTCACGTATATGATAGTGTCGCTAGCATCCATATGATAAAGAGCCCGGGCTGACATGACTAGTCGTAAACCCAAAGTGGCACAGACTTACAGGGACAGGCATCCATGACCCAGCTTCGAACGTGTCGGTCATCATCAAGTGGGTCCGGGCTGTAGCACTGGGCTAGCAGGACTCCGGTAAACCGGGCTGTAGCGGGCTAACAGGACTCCGGTACTCAAAGCGTGACATTTTCCCGAAGGGACAGACACAGGAACGAAGAAGGACACATGCCGGCCAGCCTAAGTGTTCCAGAGCAGTAGCAAGCTACCATGGCTCAGCGGTAACACTAGGAGACATTTCCCGGTAAGAGAGGCTACTAAAGATAAACAACTAGATAGTCAGATCCCACACATACCAAGCATTTCAATCATACACACAATATGCTCGATATGTGCAAATACAACGAAGCATCACAACATGACTCTACGACACAATTACTTTATTTAAGGCTCAGGGAGCCATACATATCATACACAAAGGTACGGGTCTCACGACCCCACATACAAGTCATACAGTCATACAAACCAGCAGCGGAAGTAACTTGTCTGAGTACAGACAACTAGTAAAATAAAAGAGGCTTGGAAAGCCTAGCTATTCTAAGTGGTCCTTCACAAGCTCAGGGTCACCACCTGGGTCTTTAGCCTACTCGTTGATGTCAACGTCTACATAGAACCCATCAGAAGGGGTTGCAGCGTCTTCTGTAAAAATGTAGATTATAGCAACATGAGTACAAAGGTACTCAGCAAGACTTACATCAGATCCTACATACATGCATAGTATCAAGAAGGGTTGGTGGAGTTATTGCAGCAAGCCAGCTTTGACTCTTGGCTAGGCTATCCTACGATACTCCAACTTGAAATGGTTTTGCGCACACGAGTCCACTATTCACCACTTCAATACACTACCGAGGATCCACCTCCGTCTTCCTACGGAAGAGCCATCCTCGGCACTCACGCTTATCTTGAGGCTTTTAACAGTTTCCATTTACTTGTCTATGAACTGTATATGCAACCAAGTAGTCCTTTACCGCGGACGCGGCTATTCGAATAGATTATGATAACCCTGCAGGGGTGTACTTCTTCATACATGTTTCCACCACTTAGCTTCTGCACACGACATGTGCTCGGCAGACTTCAAGCGAAAGCCGACGTGGGAGTAGACCACGACCTACCTAAACACTTAAGCCTCTAGTCCAGGTTTATCGCCTATTCAGGTTCCATCCGCAGGGAGTCCGGCCGAGGTTTCCCATACGGCCCCGAACGATGTGAACAGGGTTCCCGAGATACCTAACAGGTATTCGGTACACCGTGCCACGTACCTACCGCATCACAGCCCACCCCTACGGTCAGCGCTGTCCACGGCCTCCAGTAGGCTACAAACACCAGAAACTACTTGCAACTCCTGGACAGAGAGCTAGGGTGAATAAGAAGTCGAGCGGGGTCATATTTCAGGGCCCAATGCATGGTAGTAGCTGTATCTTAAATCACGCATACAGATCTCAGTGCTTAAGGTCGGCTTCAATGAAACAACCCACCATGTACTCCTACATGGCCTCTCATCGATACCTTTACCAAATCGTGTTCACCACACCCCTCTCATTACCGACATAACATTTCACTCTAGCCATCACCCAGATGAACCAGACCTGACACGACTCTAAGCATAGCAGGCATAGCAAGGTAGGAACAACACATACATATGGCTCAAACAACTCCTACACATGCTAGTGGGTTTCATCTAGTTACTGTGGCAATGACAGGTCATGCAGAGGAAATGGGTTCAACTACCGTAGCACACAGCAGTTTGAAACGCGTTGTCTTAATGCAGTAAAAGAGAGCAGGAGCGAGAACATGGGATTGTATCGATATGATCAAATGGTTGGTTGCTTGCCTGATGGTTCGTTGCACGGATACGGTTCTTCGTTAGGGTAATCACGGTACTCCTCGGAGGCAGAACCTGTCGCAAGGACATCGATACACAAGCATCACCAAACAATGTGCAACAATATGATGCATGCATGAAACATGGCAATATGAGTGTATTGGGCTAATGCAACTAAAACCAGAAGGATTTGAGCAAATTTGAATCAAAGATTCAAATTTCAAACTCAAATATGGCCTTTTAAAGTGCCTTTTCTTGTTCTGCTTAAAACATCAATTTAACTTGTTTGATCATGCATGAAAATAGTACAGATGGATAGATTGGATTTTTCTGATCATTTTTCATATATAATTTGTCCAATTTGGAGTTACAGAATAAAAGTTATGAATTTTTGAAGTTTAAATAATATTCTGGAATTTCCTGATTTAATTTAAATCCAGAAAATCAATTACTGCGTCAGCCTGACGTCAGTGTGACGTCAGCAGGTCAACGGAACAGGTCTGGGTCAAACCTGACAGTGGGTCCCGCATGTCAGGGTGATTATTTTAATTAAAACTTAATTAAAACTAATCCTGTTTAATTAGCAGGGCTGGGCCCCACCTGTCATTGACTCAGGGGAGTCAACCAGGGCCCACCCGTGGTCAAAGTCAAAGTCAGCTGCCGGCGTTTAATCGCCGGCGAGCCCGACGCGGCGGCGGAAGTGGTTTTGGCCATTTCGGCCACCAGAGGGGCCGCGGAGACCACCGGAGTGGAGCTGAGGGCAACCCGCAGCTCTTGGCGGAGCCCGTTGGGGTCGGGGTGGCCGGAGTCGACGGCGGCGAGCTCGGCTGCGGCCGCCGGGGTTCGGTCGTGCACGGGAACGGTGCTGGAGCTCGAAGTCGAGCAAAGCGAGGCGCTAGGGATGCTCTACGGGGTCTTGTGAACTCGTTGGACTCGCCGGGGTGACCAAATGGTCATCGGAGCTGCGTCGACGGCGAGCTCGGCGACGGCGGAGGTTCGGCCGTGGTGGGGAGGTGGCTACGGTGAGGGAACGAGGGGAAGGAGAGGGGGAAACGGTGGCGTAGCTCACCGCGGTTGCAGTGGGCGTCGAAGCGGGCTCGGGGACGCGCTGGAGACGGCGAATTCGACGGCGACGGTGGTCGGAGCCCGAAGAGGGGAACGGCGACGTGGCGGCGATGCAGGGCTTCCGGGGAGCTGTGGAGCGGTGGGGAGGAAGAGGGAGTCGAGGCGGAGCTCCTGGGCTAGTCAGGGGAGCGAGGGGTGGTCGGAGACAGCGGCTAAGGCGAACGGCGGCGACGGTGGTGTTCGGCCAGGCGAGAGAGAGAGCGAGGGAGAGGAGGGGAGAGCCGGGGGAGAGTGAGAGAGAGCAGGGGGGAGGCGTGGCGTCGTCCAGGGACACCGAGGCGAGGAGGGGAGGGCAGGCAGGCAGGGAGAGAGGTGGCGTGGCGCGGTGGCCGTGCGCGCGCGCCGGCCACACTCCCCTCCCTCTGTCGGGACGAAGACGACAGAGGAGGGAGGTGGGCTGGGCCGGCTGCTGGCTGGGCCGGCCAGCTGGCTGGGCCGCACAGGTAAGTTTTCCCCTTTTAGTTTTTCTGTTTCTGCTTTTATTTAATATATCTGCAACTTTGTTGAATTAAATAAAATACCTAGGCAACTCCAAAAATCACCAAACTACTCCTGGTCCATAGTTGGATTATTTCCAACATGAAACATTTTAGTTTGGAGATATTTGAGCATTTAAATATTTTATATTATTTTAAATGCCCAAATTCAAATATTTATGATTTAATTCAAAAACCCTAGGATGGCCTAGGAAAATGTGCACCACTTTTGACAGAGGTTCTGAACCAAGGCAAAAATGATGGGCATTTTAGAAGGGCATTTCAGGTTCATTGAAAATTATTTTAGTAACCCTAGTTGGTTTCAGAGGGGACTGGGGGTTCTGTCATCCCCATTTCAAGTTTCTGATGCAAAAGTAAACATGATGCAACACTCTAATGCATAACTAGCTAGGGTGTGACAACTCACCCCCACTCAAAAGAATCTCGTCCCGAGATTTGGGTTTCTCCGAGAAGAAGGCGGGATACTCGAGTCGAAGACGATCCTCCCTTTCCCAAGTTGCTTCATCCTCAGAATGGTGCGACCATTGAACCTTGAGAAACTTGATATTATGACGTCGCGTGGTACGTTCGGCTTGATCGAGGATACGAATGGGGTACTCTCGATATGTAAGATCATCTTGGAGATCAAGCATTTCGTGGTCCACTTCACGGATAGGATCCGAGAAGCAACGCCTGAGTTGAGAAACGTGGAAGACATCGTGAACTCTGGAGAGGTGCGGAGGTAGTTCCAACTGGTAGGCAACTTCTCCTCGTTTGGCAAGAATGCGAAAAGGTCCAATGTAACGAGGAGCCAATTTGCCTTTGATACCGAAACGATGGGTTCCCTTCAGAGGGGTGACCCGAAGATAAGCCTTCTCGTCAACCTCGAAAGTCATAGCCTTATGTTTTCGGTCATATTGACTCTTTTGACGGGATTGGGCTGTTTTCAACTTTTCACGAACGATATGAACTTGTTCTTCTGCTTCCTGAATCATGTCCGGACCAAAGAATTGTCTTTCCCCGGTCTCTGACCAGTTAAGGGGTGTTCGACATCGTCGTCCATAGAGAACTTCAAAAGGGGCTTTACCCAAGCTAGATTGATAGCTGTTGTTGTAAGCGAATTCGGCAAATGGAAGGCACTTCTCCCAGTCCATTCCGAACGAGATAATAGAGGCTCGAAGCATGTCTTCTAGAATTTGGTTGACGCGTTCCACTTGACCACTTGATTGAGGGTGGAAAGCGGTGCTAAAGGAGAGACGGGTTCCCATAGCATTTTGGAAACTTTCCCAAAATCGAGAGGTGAAAAGACTTCCTCGATCCGAGTTAATTTCCAAAGGAACACCATGGAGGGACACTATTCGGGAGATGTATAAGTCTGCCAGCTGACTAGCGGTTATACTCTCTCGAACAGGTAGGAAATGGGCTACTTTGGAAAGACGATCGACAACGACAAAGATAGCATTATTCCCTCTCTTGGTCCTGGGAAAACCGGTAATGAAATCCATACCGATTTTATCCCATTTCCATTCAGGAATAGCTAAGGGTTGAAGGGTGCCAGCAGGCCGTTGGTGCTCTGCTTTTACACGACGACAGACGTCGCAATTTGCAATATACTGAGCAATTTCTCTCTTCATCCTAGTCCACCAGAACCTCTGGCGTAGGTCCTGATACATCTTAGTACTACCGGGATGAATGGAGAGAGGGGATTCATGAGCCTCCTTAAGGATCAACTGCCGTAGGTGCTGGTTCTTGGGAACCACTAGACGGTTCTCAAAGTACACAACACCATGATCATTTGTGGAGAAACAACTAGCACCTCCGCTAGCAATGTTCTCCTTGATCTTAGCTATTCCCTTATCTCGCTTCTGGGCAGCAATGATTTGATCCGTAAGAGTAGGTTTCGCCACCAAGGTGGAAAGAAATCCTTGAGGAACAATGTGAAGGTTAAGCTTCCGAAATTCCTCATGGAGAAGCAGTTGACTTTGTTGTAACATCAGGTTGTTACAATAAGATTTACGACTTAGCGCATCAGCCATGACGTTGGCTTTCCCTGGGGTGTAGGTTATTCCTAAGTCGAAGTCGGTGATCAATTCAACCCAACATCTTTGCCTGAGATTCAGATCCGGTTGGGTGAAAATGTACTTCAGACTTTGGTGATCAGTGAATATTTCGCAACGATTACCGAGGAGGTAATGTCGCCAGGTCTTAAGTGCATAGACTACGGCTGCAAGTTCTAGATCATGAGTAGGATAATTCTCCTCATGTGGGTGCAATTGCCGTGAAGCGTAGGCAATTACGTGTCGATCTTGCATGAGAATGCAACCTAGTCCTTGTCGCGAGGCGTCGCAGTAGATAACAAAGTCCTTGGAGAAGTCTGGCGGTACCAGTACGGGAGCAGAAGTCAGGCGTCTTTTCAGTTCCTGAAAGCTGTGCTCACATTGTGGAGTCCATTCGAACTTCTTATCTTTCTTGAGGAGTTCGGTTAGAGGTTTGGCAACTTTGGAGAAGTTCTCGACGAAGCGACGACAATAGCTCGCTAAGCCTAGAAAACTCCGAACTTGCTTGACCGATTCAGGTGGAGTCCAGTTAAGGACGGCTTGAACTCGCTCAGGGTTAACAGCAATACCTTTACCAGATATTACATGACCCAGATAGGTCACTTCTGATAACCAGAATTCACATTTAGAGAATTTGGCATAAAGGCGATGCTCTCGAAGTTTCTTCAACACTAGCCTTAGATGTTCGGCATGTTCTTCCTCGTTCTTGGAGTAGATGAGTATATCATCGAGGTAAACCACGACGAATTTATCCAAATACTCCATGAAGATTGAGTTCATTAACCGAGAAAAGGTGGCTGGAGCGTTGGTTAAACCGAAGGACATGACGGTGTACTCGTATTGGCCATAACGAGTAACAAAGGCCGTTTTAGGAATGTCCCCGTTTCTAATTTTGATTTGATGGTAGCCCAACCTCAAATCCATCTTGGAGAAGACTGAGGATCCAGCGAGCTGATCATACAGATCGTTGATCCTGGGAAGTGGATATTTGTTCTTGATTGTGACCAAATTGACAGGTCGGTAATCTACAACCATCCGATCCGTACCATCCTTCTTCTTGACGAATAGGACGGGGCAAGCCCACGGGGATGAACTAGGGCGGATGAAACCCTTTTTCAAGGACTCATCGAGTTGTTTCTTAAGCTCGGCTAGTTCTAGGGGTGCCATCTTATAGGGTCTTCTAGCAATCGGAACGGTTCCCGGAATGAGGTCTATTACGAACTCAACATCCCTGTCAGGTGGAACACCTGGCAATTCTTCTGGAAAGACATCCGGGAAGTCACGGACTACCGGAACGTCCTCAAGGTCTGGCAAAGGGCTGGCGTTAAGAGAATATAATTGCCGCTTAGCTATTCGGGTCAAGACATTGACTATCTTCCCCGAAGGATGGGTGAGTTGAACAGTCCTAGAGAAGCAATCAATTTTGGCTTGATGAGCTGACATCCAGTCCATACCCAAAATGATATTAATATCTGAAGATTTAAGGGCTATCAAAGATGCGAGAAAAACAAGTCTATCGACTTGGATTTCATTTCCATGGCTTACTCTAGAAGTTTGCCATTTGGATCCCGGAGTTTGAATTACCATAGAGGATGGCAAGTCACAGAATGCAACGTTATGCAAACGAGCATAATTTTCAGATATAAAGGAATGAGAGGCTCCTGTATCGAAAAGAACAGATGCCGGGTGGCAATTAACAAGAAGCGTACCGAGAACGACGTTGGGATCTTCTTGAGCTTCTTCGGCAGAAATACAATTGACATGGCCGCGTGAAGCGGTGACCGGCTTGGCGTGGAATATTTTTCCTGTCGGCTTGCCACGGCCAACAGCTTTAGCAGATTGATTGGGGTTGGTCTGGGGGCACTCACGCATATAGTGACCAGATTCCCCACACTTGAAACAAGTCACGGAACTGGTACGTGGAGGAGCATTGTTAGTTGGACCCCCATAGGGCTTGGCCGGTGCAGACTGTTGAACGGGGCGAGGCGCCTGGAAAGATGGCCTCGGTGTGAACCTGGGTGGCAGGGCGGTGTTGGGTACCCACACGCGGCGCTTCTGAGGACCAGCACCGGATGAGGAACCCATATCACGTCCGTGCTTGCGTGTTGCGTCATAGTCAGTCTGACCAGTTTCAGCACTGATGGCTTTGTTGACAAGTTTCGAAAAAGATGTGCACTCATGCAGACGGAGGTCGCGGCGAAGCTCAGGACTAAGGCCCTTACGGAACCTTGCTTGCTTCTTGGCGTCAGTAGACACTTCCTCAGTTGCATATCGTGCGAGATTACCAAACTCCCTGCTGTAAGCATCCACGGACAGTCGGCCTTGGGTGAAACTGCAAAATTCTTCACGTTTACGGTCCATGAGACCCTCCGGAATGTGATGTTCACGGAAAGCCTCGCTGAACTCAGCCCAAGTTGTGACATGGCCCGCTGGGCGCATAGCTCCATAATTCTCCCACCATAGACTGGCGGGGCCTTCAAGATGATATGCAGCAAAGGTGACCTTGTCAGCCTCCGCTACCAGCGCGGAACGCAGTTTGTGAGAGATGCTGCGAAGCCAGTCATCAGCGTCGAGAGGCTCGACGGAGTGGTGGAACGTGGGTGGATGCAATTTGATAAAATCACTGAGTGACACCACGTTAGCCCTCTGATGGTGTGCTGTATTCTGTTCAATACGCTCCAACAAACGGTTTGTCTCCCGCTTGTTTCTCTCAGCTTCCATCATAACCTCGGCTAGTGAAGGAGGATGAGGCAGATTTTCATTCCTGGCTTCACTGCCTTCGGCCTGCTCTTGGGAAGCAGGGTTAGCGCGCGTGTTGACCATCCTAGGTAAACAAGACAATGATTTAGTCAGGATGGTAAAATTCCGACATAGGATATAGAATGTAAGGAATAACTCGAAATGCAAGATGATCATCCGTATGACATGGTAGATACAGAAACTGCTTCTTTTATTCCATCGTCATACACACCATACAGGGTTTAGTACAAGACCAAACAAAGTACTATTACGGTGAAAAGAGGATTACATCTCATCGGAGGCATTCCAAGCTCCTATACATTATTTTTCTACATCTCCGGAAAGAGTACAAACTAGGTCATATCCCACGAGTTACGCGGGACGATAGACGACACAGCTAGTGCAAACTAGTGATGCTACCACTAACTCAGACCGATCCGTAGTAGTCCTCGTAGAAGTCACCTCCATAGCCTGGAAGCTCAACATGTTCATCCGGAAACAGACGGTCTCGCGGAGCTTGTGGACCATAGGGGCTAGGATGAGGTCGTGGACCAACAAACGGTGGCCTGCGGGGACCGCGAGGTGGGGTGATGCCTCCTACATCACGCCAAACCATCACGTCTGGCAGAGCAGATCTCACAGGATAGAGATCGCGCATATCTGAATATCCAGCTTGCACCGCCGGTGCGAACCGAGTCAAAGTGGCCCAGTGGTCAGCACGGTATTGAAGAGCTCTAACCTTAAGGCCCGATTTTCACGGTCCTTATCCTCGAGCATCTCAGCAGTGGTGCGAGTCCGTGAATCCTCCTGAGTGGAGTCAGCATAGATAGCCTGAAGATACCCTTGTGCTCCCGGAAGTGATCCTGGCATATACCGAAAATCAGAGTCCCGAAATAACCCAGATCTGACTCGCATAATGGTCATCATAGAGTAGGCGGCGTCCTGCACAGCCATCTCAATAGTAACCCCGAGTCCATAGGAGCAGTGAAGAGGCTCGGTGGATCCAGGATAAGATGGAAATATCCTGACAGTGCAGAGATACTGGCTTTGATTGAAATCTCGGAATTGCTCTTCGATCGTGTACTCGGGATACCAGCGGTATCCAGCCTCAGTCATTACCCTGACCAACTTGGCAGTATGGCCGGGTACATCTAGGCATCGAGTCAGGCGAACCACTTGATTGAGGTCGCGAGTGGCCATCTGAAAGCATAATCATAATGCAAAGGCATTAGAATTTCTAGCAAAATTTCGGCAGCATAACAGCTGTAAATGCTCAAAAAGGATATTAAGACATTTGACAAAGGATTTCGTACACACTCAACATCATCATATCAAAGTTCTGAACCATTCTGACAACATAAGGTGGTAGTAGAACTGAACTAGGCTTGTAACCATCAAACTTATAAGGTACTACTGATTAGTAACACGTGATCCTGATAGAGAGAACAGATCCTAATTCCTTAACCCCCGGTGGAAAGATGGACTGACTCAGATCAGAAAGTCATAAGGTATAAGGAGTAAAAAGAGCCTTACGTTCCAACCCACAAACAATTCCCCTACATATAGCTAAAGAATTTCTAGACTCAACATCGACCAGTTTGGCTTGGAGAACCTACAGGCAGTCCGGCTCTGATGCCAACGTTGTCAGGCCCCCGACTCGATGTCACATCGATCTAGCTGGTAACACCTCACATCACTTTGCGGCCTCACGCACGGTATCCCCACGGGTGTCGTCTTACCTTTTCCCGGGACCGTTTGCGCCTTTTGGCTCACGTATATGATAGTGTCGCTAGCATCCATATGATAAAGAGCCCGGGCTGACATGACTAGTCGTAAACCCAAAGTGGCACAGACTTACAGGGACAGGCATCCATGACCCAGCTTCGAACGTGTCGGTCATCAGCAAGTGGGTCCGGGCTGTAGCACTGGGCTAGCAGGACTCCGGTAAACCGGGCTGTAGCGGGCTAACAGGACTCCGGTACTCAAAGCGTGACATTTCCCCGAAGGGACAGACACAGGAACGAAGAAGGACACATGCCGGCCAGCCTAAGTGTTCCAGAGCAGTAGCAAGCTACCATGGCTCAGCGGTAACACTAGGAGACATTTCCCGGTAAGAGAGGCTACTAAAGATAAACAACTAGATAGTCAGATCCCACACATACCAAGCATTTCAATCATACACACAATATGCTCGATATGTGCAAATACAACGAAGAATCACAACATGACTCTACGACACAATTACTTTATTTAAGGCTCAGGGAGCCATACATATCATACACAAAGGTACGGGTCTCACGACCCCACATACAAGTCATACAGTCATACAAACCAGCAGCGGAAGTAACTTGTCTGAGTACAGACAACTAGTAAAATAAAAGAGGCTTGGAAAGCCTAGCTATTCTAAGTGGTCCTTCACAAGCTCAGGGTCACCACCTGGGTCTTTAGCCTACTCGTTGATGTCAACGTCTACATAGAACCCATCAGAAGGGGTTGCAGCGTCTTCTGTAAAAATGTAGATTATAGCAACATGAGTACAAAGGTACTCAGCAAGACTTACATCAGATCCTACATACATGCATAGTATCAAGAAGGGTTGGTGGAGTTATTGCAGCAAGCCAGCTTTGACTCTTGGCTAGGCTATCCTACGATACTCCAACTTGAAATGGTTTTGCGCACACGAGTCCACTATTCACCACTTCAATACACTACCGAGGATCCACCTCCGTCTTCCTACGGAAGAGCCATCCTCGGCACTCACGCTTATCTTGAGGCTTTTAACAGTTTCCATTTACTTGTCTATGAACTGTATATGCAACCAAGTAGTCCTTTACCGCGGACGCAGCTATTCGAATAGATTATGATAACCCTGCAGGGGTGTACTTCTTCATACATGTTTCCACCACTTAGCGTCTGCACACGACATGTGCTCGGCAGACTTCAAGCGAAAGCCGACGTGGGTGTAGACCACGACCTACCTAAACACTTAAGCCTCTAGTCCAGGTTTATCGCCTATTCAGGTTCCATCCGCAGGGAGTCCGGCCGAGGTTTCCCATACGGCCCCGAACGATGTGAACAGGGTTCCCGAGATACCTAACGGGTATTCGGTACACCGTGCCACGTACCTACCGCATCACAGCCCACCCCTACGGTCAGCGCTGTCCACGGCCTCCAGTAGGCTACAAACACCAGAAACTACTTGCAACTCCTGGACAGAGAGCTAGGGTGAATAAGAAGTTGAGCGGGGTCATATTTCAGGGCCCAATGCATGGTAGTAGCTGTAGCTTAACTCACGCATACAGAGCTCAGTGCTTAAGGTCGGCTTCAATGAAACAACCCACCATGTACTCCTACATGGCCTCTCATCGATACCTTTACCAAATCGTGTTCACCACACCCCTCTCATTACCGACATAACATTTCACTCTAGCCATCACCCAGATGAACCAGACCTGACACGACTCTAAGCATAGCAGGCATAGCAAGGTAGGAACAACACATACATATGGCTCAAACAACTCCTACACATGCTAGTGGGTTTCATCTAGTTACTGTGGCAATGACAGGTCATGCAGAGGAAATGGGTTCAACTACCGTAGCACACAGCAGTTTGAAACGCGTTGTCTTAATGCAGTAAAAGAGAGCAGGAGCGAGAACATGGGATTGTATCAATATGATCAAATGGTTGGTTGCTTGCCTGATGGTTCGTTGCACGGATACGGTTCTTCGTTAGGGTAATCACGGTACTCCTCGGAGGCAGAACCTGTCGCAAGGACATCGATACACAAGCATCACCAAACAATGTGCAACAATATGATGCATGCATGAAACATGGCAATATGAGTGTATTGGGCTAATGCAACTAAAACCAGAAGGATTTGAGCAAATTTGAATCAAAGATTCAAATTTCAAACTCAAATATGGCCTTTTAAAGTGCCTTTTCTTGTTCTGCTTAAAACATCAATTTAACTTGTTTGATCATGCATGAAAATAGTACAGATGGATAGATTGGATTTTTCTGATCATTTTTCATATATAATTTGTCCAATTTGGAGTTACAGAATAAAAGTTATGAATTTTTGAAGTTTAAATAATATTCTGGAATTTCCTGATTTAATTTAAATCCAGAAAATCAATTACTGCGTCAGCCTGACGTCAGTGTGACGTCAGCAGGTCAACGGAACAGGTCTGGGTCAAACCTGACAGTGGGTCCCGCATGTCAGGGTGATTATTTTAATTAAAACTTAATTAAAACTAATCCTGTTTAATTAGCAGGGCTGGGCCCCACCTGTCATTGACTCAGGGGAGTCAACCAGGGCCCACCCGTGGTCAAAGTCAAAGTCGGCTGCCGGCGTTTAATCGCCGGCGAGCCCGACGCGGCGGCGGAAGTGGTTTTGGCCATTTCGGCCACCAGAGGGGCCGCGGAGACCACCGGAGTGGAGCTGAGGGCAACCCGCAGCTCTTGGCGGAGCCCGTTGGGGTCGGGGTGGCCGGAGTCGACGGTGGCGAGCTCGGCTGCGGCCGCCGGGGTTCGGTCGTGCACGGGAACGGTGCTGGAGCTCGAAGTCGAGCAAAGCGAGGCGCTAGGGATGCTCTACGGGGTCTTGTGAACTCGTTGGACTCGCCGGGGTGACCAAATGGTCATCGGAGCTGCGTCGACGGCGAGCTCGGCGACGGCGGAGGTTCGGCCGTGGTGGGGAGGTGGCTACGGTGAGGGAACGAGGGGAAGGAGAGGGGGAAACGGTGGCGTAGCTCACCGCGGTTGCAGTGGGCGTCGAAGCGGGCTCGGGGACGCGCTGGAGACGGCGAATTCGACGGCGACGGTGGTCGGAGCCCGAAGAGGGGAACGGCGACGTGGCGGCGATGCAGGGCTTCCGGGGAGCTGTGGAGCGGTGGGGAGGAAGAGGGAGTCGAGGCGGAGCTCCTGGGCTAGTCGGGGGAGCGAGGGGTGGTCGGATACAGCGGCTAAGGCGAACGGCGGCGACGGTGGTGTTCGGCCGGGCGAGAGAGAGAGCGAGGGAGAGGAGGGGAGAGCCGGGGGAGAGTGAGAGAGAGCAGGGGGGAGGCGTGGCGTCGTCCAGGGACACCGAGGCGAGGAGGGGAGGGCAGGCAGGCAGGGAGAGAGGTGGCGTGGCGCGGTGGCCGTGCGCGCGCGCCGGCCACACTCCCCTCCCTCTGTCGGGACGAAGACGACAGAGGAGGGAGGTGGGCTGGGCCGGCTGCTGGCTGGGCCGGCCAGCTGGCTGGGCCGCACAGGTAAGTTTTCCCCTTTTAGTTTTTCTGTTTCTGCTTTTATTTAATATATCTGCAACTTTGTTGAATTAAATAAAATACCTAGGCAACTCCAAAAATCACCAAACTACTCCTGGTCCATAGTTGGATTATTTCCAACATGAAACATTTTAGTTTGGAGATATTTGAGCATTTAAATATTTTATATTATTTTAAATGCCCAAATTCAAATATTTATGATTTAATTCAAAAACCCTAGGATGGCCTAGGAAAATGTGCACCACTTTTGACAGAGGTTCTGAACCAAGGCAAAAATGATGGGCATTTTAGAAGGGCATTTCAGGTTCATTGAAAATTATTTTAGTAACCCTAGTTGGTTTCAGAGGGGACTGGGGGTTCTGTCATCCCCATTTCAAGTTTCTGATGCAAAAGTAAACATGATGCAACACTCTAATGCATAACTAGCTAGGGTGTGACACAACTATTGTTGTAGTAATCTGTGAGCCACGAGGACTCAGCAATCCCATTACCATGGGTATCAAGACTAGCAAAGCTTAAAGGGAAAGGAAGGGGTAAAGTGGTGAGGCTGCAGCAGCGACTAAGCATATATGGTGGCTAACATATGCAAATAAGAGCGAGAAGAGAGCAAGCAGAACGGTCGTGAACTAGCAATGATCAAGAAGTGATCCTGAACTCCTACTTACGTCAAACATAACCCAGAAACCGTGTTCACTTCCCGGACTCCGCCGAAAAGAGACCATCACGGCTACACACACGGTTGATGCATTTTAATTCGGATCTGGTGTCAAGTTATCTACAACTAGACATTAACAAATTCCCATCTGCCAATAACCGCAGGCACGACTTTCGAAAGATTATACCCTACAGGGGTGTCCCAACTTAGCCCATGACAAGCTCTCGCGATCAACGAAGGAATAGACCTTCTCCCAGGAAGACCCGATCAGACTCGGAATCCCGGTTTACAAGACATTTCGACAATGGTAAAACAAGACTAGCAACACCGCCCGATGCCGACAATCCCGATAGGAGCTGCACATATCTCGTTCTCAGGGCAACACCGGATGAACACTACGTATAACTAAAACCAGCCCTCAAGTTTCCCCGAGGTGGCGCTGCAAGTGGCTCCGGTTCGGACCAACACTTAGACAAGCACTGGCCTGGGGGGGCTAAAATAAAGATGACCCTTGGGTTAATTACTCCCAAGGGAAATATAGGTGGTGGTGAGGCAAATGGTAAAACCAATGTTGGGCCTTGCAGGAGGAGTTTTATTCAAAGTGAACTGTCGAGGGGGTCCCATAAATCACCCGACCGCGTAAGGAACGCAAAATCCGGGAACATAACACCGGTATGACGGAAACTAGGGCGGCAAGAGTGGAACAAAACACCAGGCATAAGGCCAAGCCTTCCACCCTTTACCAAGTATATAGATGCATTAATAATATAAGAGATATTGTGATATCCCAACCAAAATCCTGTCCACCATGGAGAAATCTTCAACTTCACCTGCAACTAGCAACGCTATAAGAGGGCTGAGCAAAAGCGGTAACATAGCCAAGCAATGGTTTGCATAGGAAAGGTGTCAAAGGTTAGAGGTTCATGGCAATTTGGGATGGCTTGATAAACAGGTGATAGGTAGCGCAACAAAGCGGTAGAACGAAGCAACTAGCATAGCAATGATAGTAGTGAGATCCAGGGTAGCGGTCATCTTGCCTGAGATCCCGCTAGGAAGAAGAACGAGTCCATGAAGGAGACAAGCAGAAGCAGTCGAACGAATCCTCACAATCGCAACATTACCGGAACTAAGAAGCAACACCGGAAAGAAACAAACAACACGGTAAATGCACAAGCATAAACATGGCATGATGCACAAACAAGTATGATGCATGTCCGGTTTAAAGAGGCATGACATGGCAAGTGCAACAAACAATACTACAAGTTAAGTGGAGATCAATATGCAACGAGTTGCATATTGACAAAACACCACATGCAATTATTTAGTTTGATCTCGGTTATGTACCCAACAATATTAAATGTTGTTAAACAAGGCAAGAGGTGAAACGTATGAAAACTACCTATCTAGGCAAGTTTAAATGAGGTCGGAAACAACAAACAACAATTCCGGAAAATCCCCATATGCAAATTTTAGATTCGGTACTGTTCTGCCCTAAACACAATTTTAGAGTTGTTAAACAGGAAAATAAAGTGCACCATGTTAATCTAGACATTTTTCCACCACATTTACATATAAAGTTTATTTAAAACTGAGCTACAGTTATTTATTTATGAATTAAATCATTTTAACATGCCATGTTAGCAAATTTAAACAAACAGCAAGTTAAACATTTTAAACATGGATAAAAATGGCATATTATGAAACTAGATGAAATTCTAAGCATTTTACATATATAAAACATTTTAATCCGATGCACGGTTTATTAGTTATTATATGCATGAACAAAAGGGGGCTCTCTGCAATTCTGCCAACTCTGGATAAATGGAAAAATCACAGCGCATGGAAAAAACACTATACTGGGCCGAATCCGGGTAGACCAACAGTGCACAAGGGGGCTCGGGTCGCTCACCATGGCACTTGGGCCGGCTCGGTGCAGAAGCTGGGCTGCAGCTGGGGAGGCTCACGCGGGCCGGCTGGATCTGGTGGGCACTGGTGATGCTGGGCCGCGGTGTGGTCGGGGCTGATGGAGAGGCGAGCGAGGCCGGTGGCTGGCAGAGGTGGGCCTTGGCGGTTTGTGGCCCACGCGAGGCGCGGCCCATGCGGGAGGGGGCTGGCGCTCGTCCTCCTCCCCGCACAGGAGGACACGGCGAGGACGGTGACGATTCCGGCAACGGGGTCGATGGAGAAGAGCCCGGAGGGAGCGAGGGAGGCCGGGATCCATCAGATCCGGCGCTCGGGAACCCGTTCCCGGCGGCGGCAGGCCCGGATGTGCACGGCGGCGCGGGATCCGGCCGCGAACTCCATGGCTGCGGTGGCTCCTGCAGCGAGAGAGGGAGCTATTGAGGGAGAGGGAGAGCACGAGGAGGAGGGCGAGGCGACGGGAGGCGGCGACCTGGGTCTGGCGGAGGCCGTCGGCGGTGAGACTCCGGTCGCTGGACAGCGCACGGCGGCGGCGGGAAGATCGGGCTCTGCCCGATCCATGCGAGGGAGGAGCGGGCAGCGCGGTGCGGGCGCTTCGAGCCCAGATCCGGCCCGAGGCGGGCCTTGGGGGGCTGGCGGCGGAGGGAGGAAGCCAGGGGCGACGTGGCCAGCCCTGGTTGGCTGCAGGGCGCTGGCTGCGGCGGCGGAGGCCATTGGGGGCGCGCCACTTGGCGGCGGTGGGCTTGGCCAGCGCGGAAAACGAGGC
The DNA here is from genome assembly GCF_018294505.1 of Triticum aestivum. NCBI lineage: Eukaryota > Viridiplantae > Streptophyta > Magnoliopsida > Poales > Poaceae > Triticum > Triticum aestivum. Next base: position 380,511,510 of record NC_057795.1, on the reverse strand, counting down.
CGAGGTGGGAGGTGGCTGGCTGATGATTGGGGTGCGGAAATTTAGGAGGAGGGGGGATAGCTGCCGAAAAATGGAAGGGGAGGTGTTAAAATAGGCTAGGGGTTAGGGTTAGGGGGGTTAGGAGGGGTAGGTAGGTGGGTCTAGTGGGCTGTGAAGAGGGCCTCGGCTGAGAAGAGAGGGGAAGAAGTGCGACCAGCACGGTTTCGGAGACCGAAAACATCCGACGAAGGTACCGACAATGGTACCGCTATATGTCTAACGGTTGGGCAGTCAAACGGACTCCGAATGCGACGAAATTTGGCAGGCGGCCTGTCTACACTATAATAAGACCGCATGACAAGTTTCATCCCATTCCGAGAACATTTTTATGCCACTTATAAAATAATATTTCGGAGGTGCCGCGGGCGCGTGCGAGTGTGGTCGGGCTCAGAACGGACAACGGAGAGAACCGGCGGAACCCGAACGGATGCAAGTTTTGAAAAACATGCAGATGAAATGCAGATGAAGTGTAGATGATGACATGAGACGAGATGCATAACAAGAACAAAATGCAAAACAACAGACAAAACCCAACCACGGAGGAAATAATAAATCACATCTCCGGAAAAGGCAAGAGTCGGAGTTACGAATATGGAAAGTTGTATCCGGGGCGTTACAACACTCCACCACTACGAGAGGATCTCGTCCCGAGATCTAGGATGGCACCGTAGGGAAAAGGAAGAGGAAGAGAAGAGGTAAACTAAGTTGCTTCTTCGACCAATGAGTGAAACCATGAACCTTGAGAGGTTGAGCAATTAGAGATGAACGAGATTGCAAACAATCCGTTAGAAAAGAGGAACGAGGAACATTATGATAACTTGAAGGTTGCAAAGGCATGAATCAAGAGTTTAATGGACAAGATAGAATTTGAAACCACTCCGGTTAAAACAAGATGAGAGAGGAAGAATTCTGTTGGGGAACGTTGCAGAAAATTAAAATTTTTCCTACGGTTTCACCAAGATCCATCTATGAGTTCATCTAAGCAACGAGTCAAGGGAGTGAGTTTGCATCTACATACCACTTGTAGATCGCGTGCGGAAGCGTTCAAGGGGATGGTGATGATGGAGTCGTACTCGCCGTGATTCGGATCACCGATGACCAAGTGCTGAACGGACAGCACCTCCGCGTTCAACACACGTACGGTACGGACGACGTCTCCTCCATCTTGATCCAGCAAGGAGGAAGGAGAGGTTGAGGAAGACAGCTCCAACGGTAGCACGACGGTGTGGTGTTGTTGGTGCAGCGGTACTCCGACAGGGCTTCGCCAAGCATGCAACGGAGGAGGAGAGGTGTTGGGGAGGGGAGGGGCTGCGCCTTGGTTGTGTGTTGCAGCCCTCCCCTCACCCCTCTATTTATAGGGGAAGGGGCAAGGGGGGCCGGCCCCTCTAGATGGGATCTAGAGGGGGGCGGCGGCCAGGGAGGGGGGACTTGCCCCCAAAGCAAAGGGGGGCGCCCCTTCTAGGGTTCCCCCCCCCCCAACCCTAGGCGCATGGGCCCAAGGGGGGAGGCGCGCCCAGCCCTCCAGGGGCTAGCTCCTGCCCCACGCGGCCCATGTGGCCCCCCGGGAGGGGTGGCCCCTCTCGGTGGACCCCCGGAACCCTTCCGGTGGCCCCGGTACAATACCGATATGCCCTCGAAACCTTCCGGTGTCCGTATGACAGCTTCCCATATATAAATCTTTACCTCTGGACCATTCCGGAACTGCCTCGTGACGTCCGGGATCTCATCCGGGACTCCGAACAACTTTCGGTAATCACATACAAGTCTTCCTAATAACCCTAGCGTCACCGAACCTTAAGTGTGTAGACCCTACGGGTTCGGGAGACACGCAGACATGACCGAGATGGCTCTCTGGTCAATAACCAACAGCGGGATCTAGATACCCATGTGTCAGGACCCCGACTCAATGCCACATCGATCTAGCATGTAACACCTCATATCACTTTGCGGCCTCACGCACGGTATCCCCACGGGTGTTGCCTTACCTTTGCCCGGGACCGTTTGCGTCTTTTGGCACGCGTATATGACAGTGTCGCTAGCATACATATGACAAGGAGCCCGGGCTGACATGGCTAGTCGTAAACCCAAAGTGGCACTAACTTACAGGGACAGGCATCCATGACCCAGCATCGAACGTGTCGGTCATCAGCGAGTGAATCCAGGCTGTAGCACTGGGCTATCAGGACTCCGGTGAACCGGGCTATAGCGGGCTAACAGGACTCCGGTATTCATCGCGTGACATTTCCCCGAAGGGACAGACACAGGAACGAAGAAGGACACATGCCGGCCAGCCTAAGTGTTCCGGAGCAGTAGCAAGCTACCAGGGCTCGGAGGGAACACTAGGAGACATTTCCCGGTAAGAGAGACTACTAAGGATAAACAACTAGATAGTCAGATCCCACACATAGCAATACACATTACACGTACGCATAACATGCAAGTATGTGCTGTACAACATGGCATCACAGCATAACTCAACAACTCATATAGATAAGGCTCAAAGAGCCATCATAGCATTTATTACAAACAGGGGTCACATGACCCAACATTCAGAGCAATCAAGCAACAAACGGAAGCATTACATGTCTGAGTACAGACATCTATAAATGAAAAAGGCTGAAAGCCTGACTATCTACAACATCCGATCAAGATCGTAGCTGAGGTACTAGCTACTAGTCGAAGTCCACGAGAACACTAGTAAGACCGAAGTCTCTGCTGCAAAAACATAAATAAAGCAACATGAGTACAAGGGTACTCAGCAAGACTTACATCAGATCCTATCATACATGCATTGTTTCAAGAGGGTAATGTGGGGTTTAGTTGCAGCAAGCCAGCTTTGACTCTGTGGCTATCCTGTTCTACGACTACCAGAACTTCTTTGAGGTGATATGGCGCACACGAGTCCACTAAACACCACACAATACACCGCTATGGGTTCATTCCCGTCTCCCTACGAGAAGGCCATCCATAGCACTCACACTTGTCTTGAGCATTTTAGAGTATCCACTTCAAGTTGTCTATGTACCATGTAAGCATCCAAGAAGTCCATAACCGCGGGCCCGGCTATTCGAATAGATCATGTTAACCCTGCAGGGGTGTACTTCTTCACACACGCTCTCGCCACTTACCGCCATGTACACGTCATGTATCTCGGCAACCTTCAAGCGGAAGCCTGGCGAGGGTGTCGGCCACGACCTGACTAACCACACAAGACTCTAATCCAGGTTTATCGCCTATTCGGGTTCCATCCGCAAGGAGATCCGGCCGGGGTTTCACTCACGGCCCCAAATGATGTGTGCAGGGTTCCCAAGCCCACCTCGCCGGATGGATCTACGCTTGGCACACCGTGCCACTTGCGCCTAGTCTGTTCCAAGCCCACCTGGGCGGGTGCCACTTGGTAGACTACTAACACTGCCTACAAACACCAGAAACTAGTTGCGACTCCTGGACAGAGATCAAGTTGGTTAATAAGTCGAGAGGGATTGGAGCGCCCGGAGCCCAATGTGTGGTAGTATCGAGTCATTGGACAACATACATAGAACTCAGTGTTTAAGGACGGTTCCAGTGAGACAACCCACCATGTACTCCTACATGGCCTCTCACCGCTACATTTACCAAATCGTGTTCACACACTTCACTCTCAACATCGGAACATATCATAACACTCCAATTCATTCCCAATGAATCAGACCTAACACAACTCTAAGCAATAGCAGGCATAGCATGGTAGGAACACAACATGGCTCAATCAACTCCTACACATGCTAGTGGGTTTCAACTATTTACTGTGGCAATGGCAGGTCATGCAGAGGAATGGGTTCAACTACCGCAGCACAAAGTAGCAGATGAATCGTTGTTGTCCTAATGCAATAACTGAGAGCAGGAGCGAGAGAGTAGGATTGTATCGGAATGAACAAGGGGGTTTGCTTGCCTGGTAGATCAACAGGGGGGCACTGCTCCTCAGACAGGTACTCTGGAATGGTCTCCGGAGCAGGACCTATCGAGAAGGAACGGTGTCGGCAATCAATACACAAACATATGCAACAATATGATGCATGAGCATGGCATGTAGATGTGCTGCTGTTTGAGCTAATGCAACTAGTATTCAAATTGAATGAAGTCCATTTGAATCAAGGGTTCAAATGCAACTCCAAATAAGCTCTTTATATAAGCCATTTTAGTGTTTCACTTATACAGTAGGTATAAGTTGGTTTGTCATGCATGAAACTGGTACAGATGGAAAGATTGCATTTTTCTGATAATTTTTCATATATGAATTATTTCAATCTGAGCTACGGTTGAATTTCTATGAATTTTTGAAGTTTAAATCATTTTTTGAAATTTCCTGTTTTAATTTAAATCCAGAAATTATATTATTGCGCCAGCATGACGTCAGCACGACGTCAGCGGGTCAACCGGGGCTGACCAGGGTCAAACCTGACGTGTGGGGTCCACACGTCAGTGACACTGGGGTTAACCCCGAGTCAAACCTGGGCTGATTAGCTTTGACTAAGCCCTGGGGCCCACTGGTCAGTGTCAGGGGGGTTAAATAAGCGGTGATTAGCACTAAGCTAATCACGCGCCACGTCAGTCGCCGGAGTTTCGCCGGCGACGACCTCGAGCCACGGCGGAAGTTCGTCGGAACAAGCTGGAGGCCACGGTTTGGCACACGGAGGCCACCGGCGAGTAGCCCGTGCACGGGCGCATCCAGCCGCGCTCAGGGAAGGCCGTGGGAACGGCGGAGCTCGCCGGAGCAGAGCTCGCGGCGGCGGCCGGAGCTCGGTTGATGCGGGTTAGGCGACGCAGGGCACTAGGGAGGCTGCGAGCGGGTCCACGCGACTCGCCAGAGTGCACTGAGTGCAACGGCGAGCTCGGCTGCGGCCTGCGGCGGCTGTGGCCACGACGGCGAGGAGCTGCGGCAGCGATGGCTTCGGCCATGGTGGGGAACGAAGCTACGACGCGGGAACGAGGGGGAGAAGAGAGGGGAAACGGGGAGATGCTCACGGTGGATCCAGCGAAGGCGTCAGCGGGCTCGGGGAAGCACTGGTGCGGCCGGAGCGTCGGCGGCGATCTCGGGCAGCCGGCGATGAAGATGACGAGGGTGGCGATGATGGAGGCCGTCCGGAGGTGCGTGGCTCGACGAGGAGGTGGAGGGGGTCGTGGCGGAGCTCGTGGACTCTACGGAGGGGCGAGGGGACGGCGGGGAGCACGTCGGTGGTGAGCTGCGGCGGCGGCAGCGCTTCGGGTGCGGGAGGGGAAGATGTCCAGGGGAGGAGGGAGAGCGAGAGAGAGTGGAAGAGGACCGGGGCGGCGCGTGGCGACGTTCCAGGGCGTCCAGGGCGACGAGAGGGAGAAGCAGGAGGTGGCCGGGCGCGTGGCCGCGGCCGGCTGTGGCGCGGGCACGCACCTGCTTGGCGAGGGGGAGAAGACGACAAAGGAGGAGGCGGGCTGGGCCGGCTGCTGGCTGCGCGGTGCCGGGCCAGCACAGGAGCTGGGCCGCAGGTAGGTCCAGGTAAGGTTTGTTTCCCTTTTGTTTTCTTTTCTATTTTTCTGACATTTGTTCTGATTTAGTAATAATACTAAATCAATTTATTTACTTATGCCAATTTTTATGGAAGCTAGTTATATTATTCCAGAGCTCCTTTATAAATGGCATAATTTTTGGACAATATTTTATATATATAACAATATATATCCAAAGCAAATAATTACTGCATTAATTCCAAATGCCCAAAATAAATACTTATGAGGTCCTAAAAATATTGGTTTGATTTTTATCTCTGTCCAATATTTTCAGAGAGCAACATGAGCATTTTCTTGGACCTTTTTGGAGCAATTTTTATTTGGGTCATTTCCAAAAATGAATCTGAGGGTTTCACAAATCCCCATTTCAAAATTAAATGGAATTTAAACATGATGCACAAATGACTAGCTAGCCTAGGTCATACCAGACTAGGGATGTGACAACTCGCCCCCACTTGAAAAAATCTCGTCCCGAGATTCAAGGGTTGACGGAAAGAAAGCGGGGTACTCCAGTCGAAGACGATCTTCTCGCTCCCAAGTAGCTTCTCTCTCGGAATGATGAGACCACTGAACTTTGAGAAACTTGATGTTCTGACGTCGGGTAACACGCTCTGCTTGATCAAGAATGTGAACCGGGTACTCTCGGTATGTGAGGTTATCTTGGAGATCAAGCATTTCGTGGTCCACTCCGCGGATGGGATCCGAGAAGCAACGCCTGAGTTGAGAGACGTGGAAGACATCATGAACTCGAGAAAGATGTGGGGGTAGTTCCAACTGGTAGGCGACCTCTCCTTGTTTAGCGAGAATACGAAAAGGACCAATGTAACGAGGAGCCAACTTGCCCTTGATACCGAAGCGATGGGTACCCTTCAAAGGAGTAACCCGAAAGTAAGCTTTGTCGCCAATTTCATAAGTCATATCCTTATGATGACGATCGTACTGGCTCTTTTGACGAGACTGGGCTGTTTTCAAATTCTCACGAATGATGCGAACTTGCTCTTCTGCCTCCTGGATCATGTCTGGTCCAAAGAATTGTCTTTCACCGGTTTCTGACCAGTTCAAAGGTGTTCGACATCTTCGTCCATAGAGAACCTCAAAAGGAGCTTTCTTAAGGCTGGATTGATAGCTATTGTTGTAAGCAAACTCGGCAAAAGGAAGACATTTCTCCCAATCCATACCGAATGAGATAACGCAAGCTCTAAGCATGTCTTCGAGAATTTTGTCAGGACCCCGACTCGATGTCACATCGATCTAGCCTGTAGCACCTGATATCACTTTGCGGCCTCACGCACGGTATCCCCACGGGTGTCGCCTTACCTTTGCCCGGGACCGTTTGCGCCTTTTGGCTCACGTATATGATAGTGTCGCTAGCATCCATATGATAAGGAGCCCGGGCTGACATGACTAGTCGTAAACCCAAAGTGGCATAGACTTACAGGGACAGGCATTCATGACCCAGCCTCGAATGTGTCGGTCAACAGCAAGTGGGTCCGGGCTGTAGCACTGGGCTAGCAGGACTCCGGTAAACCGGGCTGTAGCGGGCTAACAGGACTCCGGTACTCAATGCATGACATTTCCCCGAAGGGACAGACACCGGAACGAGGAAGGACACATGCCGGCCATCCTAAGTGTTCCAGAGCAGTAGCAAGCTACCATGGCTCAGCGGTAACACTAGGAGACATTTCCCAGTAAGAGAGGCTACTAAAGATAAACAACTAGATAGAAAGATCCCACACATACCAAGCATTTCAATCAAACACACAATATGCTCGATATGTGCAAACACAACGAAGCATCACAACATGACTCTACGACACAAGTACTTTATTTAAGGCTCAGAGAGCCATACATAACATACACAAAGGTACGGGTCTCACGACCCAGCATTCAAGTCATACAGTCATACAAACCAGCAGCGGAAGTAACTTGTCTGAGTACAGACAACTAGTAAAATAAAAGAGGCTTGGAAAGCCTAGCTATACTACGTGGTCCTTCACAAGCTCAGGATCACCACCTGGGCCTTAGCCTACTCATTGATGTCAACGTCTATGTAGAACCCATCAGAAGGGGTTGCAGCGTCTTCTGTAAAAAATGTAAATTATAGCAACATGAGTACAAAGGTACCCAGCAAGACTTACATCAGATCCTACATACATGCATATTATCAAGAAGGGTTGGTGGAGTTATTGCAGCAAGCCAGCTTTGACTCTTGGCTAGGCTAACCTACGAGACTCCAACTTGAAATGGTTTTGCGTACACGAGTCCACTACTCACCAATTCAATACACTACCGAGGATCCGCCTCCGTCTTCCTACGGAAGAGCCATCCTCGGCACTCACACTTATCTTGAGGCTTTTAGTAGTTTCCATTTACTTGTCTATGAACTGTATAGGCAACCAAGTAGTCCTTTACCGCGGACGCGGCTATTCGAATAGATCATGTTAACCCTGCAGGGGTGTACTCCTTCATACACGCTCTAGCCACTTACCGTTGTTTACACGACATGTACTCGGCAACCTTCAAGCGGAAGCCCAACGTGGGTGTCGGCCACGACCTACCTAATCACCTAAGTCTCTAGTCCAGGTTTATCGCCTATTCGGGTTCCATCCATGAGGAGATCCGGCCGAGGTATCGCTCACAGCCCCAAACGATGTGAATAGGGTTCCCGAGATACCTAACGGGTATTCGGTACACCGTGCCACGTACCTACCGCATCACAGCCCACCCTACGGTCAGCGCTGTCCACGGCCTCCAGTATACTACAAACACCAGAAACTACTTGCAACTCCTGGACAGAGAACTAGGGTGACTAAGAAGTCGAGAGGGTCCATTGGTTTCGGGCCCAATGCATGGTAGTAGCTGAATCTTAAATCACACATACAGATCTCAGTGCTTAAGGTCGGCTTCAATGAAACAACCCACCATGTACTCCTACATGGCCTCTCATCGATACCTTTACCAAATCATGTTCACCACACCACTTTCATTACCGACATAATCATTTCACTCTAGTCCATCACCCAGACGAACCAGACCTGACACGACTCTAAGCATAGCAGGCATAGCAAGGTAGGAACAACACATACATATGGCTCAATCAACTCCTACACATGCTAGTGGGTTTCATCTAGTTACTGTGGCAATGACAGGTCATGCAGAGGAAGTGGGTTCAACTACCGTAGCACACAGCAGTTTGAAACGTGTTGTCTTAATGCAGTAAAAGAGAGCAGCAGCGAGAACATGGGATTGTATCGATATGATCAAATGGTTGGTTGCTTGCCTGATGATGCGATGCACTGATACGGTTCTTTGTTAGGGTAATCACGGTACTCCTCGGAGGCAGATCCTGCCGCAAAGAACACCGATACACAACCATCACCAAACAATGTGCAACAATATGATGCATGCATGAAACATGGCAATATGAGTGTGTTGGGCTAATGCAACTAAGCCCAGAAGGGTTTGAACCAATTTGAATCAAAGATTCAAATTTCGAACTCAAACATGGTCCTTTAAAGTGCTTTTCCTTGTTCTGCATTAAACATCAGGTTAACTTGTTTAATCATGCATGAAAATAGTACAGATGGATAGATTGGATTTTTCTGATCATTTTTCATATATAATTTGTCTGATTTGGAGTTACAGAATAAAAGTTATGAATTTTTGAAGTTTAAATTATATTCTGGAATTTCCTATATTAGAATAATTCCAGAAAATCAATTATTGCGTCAGCCTGACGTCAGTGTGACGTCAGCAGGTCAACGGAACACGTCCGGGTCAAACCTGACAGTGGGTCCCGCATGTCAGGGTGATTAAATTAATTAAAGTTTAATTAAAACTAAACCTGTTTAATTAACAGGGCTGGGCCCCACCTGTCATTGACTCAGGGGAGTCAACCAGGGCCCACCAGTGGTCAAAATCAACGCCAGCGGCGCCGGCGTTTAGCCGCCGGCGAGCCCGACGCGGCGGCGGGAGTGGTTTTGGCCGTTTCGGCCACCAAATGGGTCACGGAGACCACCGGAGTGGAGCTGAGGATGAGCCGCAGCTCTTGGTGGAGTCCGTTGGGGTCGGGGTGGCCGGAGTTGGCGCCGGTGACGACTTTGGCGGCCACCGGAGTTCGGGTGAAAGCGAACTCGGCCTAGGGTGTGCGGGGAGGTGCGGGAAGTGCACGGTTGGGCCCAACGCAGCGTGGTGAGTGCGTTGGACACCGCGGGTTGGCCGGAGGATGGCCGGGAGCACGTCGGCGACGAGATCCGCGGCGGTGCGTGCGTGTGATCTTCGTGCGGTGGCTACACGGCTTGGGAATGAGAGAGGGAGGGTCGGAGGGGTAGCTAGGCTCACAGCGCTCCCGTAGAGGCCACCGGCGGGGTCGGGGACGAGCTGAGGCGGCGACGGCGTTGAAGGGGATCTCCGGCGACGGCGAGCTCGGGCGAGGTCGGTGCGGTGGTCTCGGGCCGCACGAGCACACGGGGCTCGGCTAGCTCGATGAAGTGGACGGCGGCGGAGCTCCTGGACACGGCGGCACGGCGTGGGGTTGACGGAGGGCGTGGCTACGGCGAGGGGGTGGCGGCGATGGCGTCGGCCATGGCGTGGGAGAGTGAGGGAGAGGGGCTGGAGAGGAGAGGGGGTGTCTGGGAGGTTCGGGAGAGAGAGAGGGGCCGATTCACGGCGTTAGCCGGGCGAGGGAGGCGGCGAGGCGGTGAGCAGGTGCGTGGCACCCATGCGGTGCTCGCCGTCGAGCACCTGCCTGCCTGCATGGCCGGCAAGCAGCTCGCTGGCGCGGTGCTGGGCTGGGCCGGCAGGTGGGCCGGGTGCTGGGCGCCAGGTAAGCTTTTCCATTTCTTTCTGTTTTCTGTTTTTTTAATACTTCTGCAACTTTGTTGAATTAAATAAAATACTTAGGCTACTCCTAAAATCACCAAACTACTCCTGGTCCATAGTTGGATTATTTCCAACATGAAACATTTTAGTTTGGAGTTATTTGAGCATTTGAATATTTTATATAATTTTAAATGCCCAAATTCAAATATTTAAGATTTAATTCAAAACCCTAAGATGGCCTAGGAAAATGTGCACCACTTTTGGCAGAGGTTCTGAACCAAGACAAAAATGATGGGCATTTTAGAAGGGCATTTCAGGTTCATTGAAAATATTTTTTAGTAACCCTAGTTGGTTTCAGAGGGGGCTGGGGGTTCTGTCATCCCCATTTCAAGTTTCTGATGAAGAATAGACATGATGCAACACTCTAATGCATGAACTAGCTAGGGTGTGACAACTCACCCCCACTCAAAAGAATCTCGTCCCGAGATTTGGGTTCCTCCGGGAAGAAGGCGGGATACTCGAGTCGAAGACGATCCTCCCTTTCCCAAGTTGCTTCATCCTCAGAATGGTGCGACCATTGAACTTTGAGAAACTTGATATTATGACGTCGAGTGGTGCGCTCGGCCTGATCGAGGATACGAATGGGGTACTCCTGATATGTAAGATTATCTTGGAGATCAAGCGTTTCGTAGTCCACTCCACGGATAGGATCCGAGAAGCAACGCCTGAGTTGAGAAACATGGAAGACATCATGGACTCTGGAGAGGTGCAGAGGTAGTTCCAACTGGTAGGCAACTTCTCCTCGTTTGGCGAGAATGCGAAAAGGTCCAATGTAACGAGGAGCCAATTTGCCTTTGATACCGAAACGATGGGTTCCCTTCAGAGGGGTAACCCGAAGGTAAGCTTTCTCGTCAACCTCGAAAGTTATAGCCTTATGTTTTCGGTCATATTGACTCTTTTGACAAGATTGGGCTGTTTTTCAACTTTTCACGAACGATGCGAACTTGCTCTTCTGCTTCCTGAATCATATCCGGGCCAAAGAATTGTCTTTCCCCGGTTTCTGACCAGTTAAGGGGTGTTCGACACCGTCGTCCATAGAGAACTTCAAAAGGGGCTTTACCCAAGCTAGATTGATAGATGTCGTTGTAAGCGAATTCGGCAAATGGAAGGCACTTCTCCCAACCCATTCCAAATGAGATAACAGAGGCTCGAAGCATGTCTTCTAGAATCTGGTTGACGCGTTCCACTTGACCACTCGACTGAGGGTGGAAAGCGGTGCTAAAGGAGAGACGGGTTCCCATAGCATTTTGGAAACTTTCCCAAAATCGAGAGGTGAAAAGACTTCCTCGATCCGAGTTAATTTCCAAAGGAACACCATGGAGAGACACTATCCGGGAGATGTATAAGTCTGCCAGCTGACTAGCGGTTATACTCTCACGAACAGGTAGGAAATGGGCTACTTTGGAAAGACGATCAACAACAACGAAGATAGCATTATTCCCTCTCTTGGTCCTGGGAAAACCGGTAATGAAATCCATACCAATTTTATCCCATTTCCATTCAGGAATAGCTAAGGGTTGAAGGGTGCCAGCAGGCCGTTGATGCTCTACTTTTACACGACGACAGACATCGCAATTAGCAATATACTGAGCAATTTCTCTCTTCATCCTAGTCCACCAGAACCTCTGGTGTAGGTCCTGATACATCTTAGTACTACCGGGATGAATGGTGAGAGGAGATTCATGAGCCTCCTTAAGGATCAATCGTCTCAGGTTTCGCACTTTGGGAACCACTAGTCGATTCCCGAAGTATACGACCCCTTGATCATTAATGGAGAAACAATTCGCAATTCCTTTCTTGATGTTTCTCTTGATGCGGGAGATTCCCGGATCTACCTTCTGTGCCTTGATGATCTGGTCCGAAAGGGTAGGTTTCGCCACCAAGGTGGAAAGGAAACCTTGAGGAACAATGTGAAGGTTAAGCTTCCGAAATTCCTCATGGAGAAGCGGTTGATTTTGTTGTAACATTAGGTTGTTACAATAAGATTTACGAATTAGCGCATCAGCCATGACGTTGGCTTTCCCTGGGGTGTAAGTTATTCCTAAGTCGAAATCTGTGATCAACTCGACCCAACGTCTTTGCCTGAGATTCAAATCCGGTTGGGTGAAGATGTACTTCAGACTTTGGTGATCAGTGAATATTTCGCAACGATTACCGAGGAGGTAATGTCGCCAGGTTTTAAGTGCATAGACTACAGCTGCAAGCTCTAGATCATGAGTAGGATAATTCTCCTCATGTGGGTGCAATTGCCGGGAGGCGTAAGCAATTACATGTCGATCTTGCATGAGAATACAGCCTAGTCCTTGTCGCGAGGCGTCGCAGTTGATAACAAAGTCCTTGGAGAAGTCTGGCGGTACCAGTACGGGAGCAGAAGTCAGGCGTCTTTTCAGTTCCTGAAAGCTGTGCTCACATTGTGGAGTCCATTCGAATTTCTTATCTTTCTTTAGGAGTTCGGTTAGAGGTTTAGCAACTTTGGAGAAGTTTTCGACAAAGCGGCGGCAATAGCTCGCTAAGCCCAGAAAACTCCGAACTTGCTTGACCGATTCGGGTGGAGTCCAATTAAGGACGGCTTGAACTCGCTCAGGGTTAATAGCAATACCTTTACCAGATATTACATGACCCAGATAGGTCACTTCTGACAACCAAAATTCACATTTGGAAAACTTGGCATAAAGGCGGTGCTCTCGAAGTTTCTTCAACACTAGCCTTAGATGTTCGGCATGTTCTTCCTCGTTCTTGGAGTAGATGAGTATATCATCGAGATAAACTACGACGAATTTATCCAAATACTCCATAAAGATTGAGTTCATTAACCGAGAAAAGGTGGCTGGAGCGTTGGTTAAGCCGAAGGACATGACGGTGTACTCGTATTGGCCATAACGAGTAACAAAGGCCGTTTTAGGAATGTCCCCGTTTCTGATTTTGATTTGATGGTAGCCCAACCTCAAATCCATCTTGGAGAAGACTGAGGATCCAGCGAGCTGATCATACAGGTCATTGATCCTGGGGAGCGGATATTTGTTCTTGATTGTGACCAAATTGACAGGTCGGTAATCTACAACCATCCGGTCCGTACCATCCTTTTTCTTGACGAAGAGGACGGGGCAAGCCCACGGAGATGAACTAGGTCGGATGAAACCCTTTTTCAAGGACTCATCGAGTTGTTTCTTAAGCTCGGCTAGTTCTAGTGGTGCCATCTTGTAAGGTCTTCTAGCAATCGGGGCGGTTCCTGGAATGAGGTCTATTACGAACTCAACATCCCTGTCGGGTGGAACACCTGGCAATTCCTCTGGGAAGACATCCGGAAAGTCACGGACTACCGGGACGTCCTCAAGGTCTGGCAAAGGGCTGGCGTTAAGAGAATATAACTGTCGCTTGGCTATTCGGGTCAAGACATTGACTATCTTCCCCGAAGGATGGGTAAGTTGAACAGTCCTAGTGAAGCAATCAATTTGGGCATGATGAACTGACATCCAGTCCATACCCAGAATGATATTAATATCTGAAGATTTGAGGGCTATCAAAGATGCGAGGAAAACTAGTCTGTCGACTTGGATTTCATTTCCATGGCTTACTCTAGAAGTTTGCCATTTGGATCCCCGAGTTTGAATTACCATAGAGGTTGGCATGTCACAGAATGCGATGTTATGCAAACGAGCATAATTTTCGGATATAAAAGAATGAGAGGCTCCTGTATCGAAAAGAACAGATGCCGGGTGGCAATTAACAAGAAGCGTACCAAGAACGACGTTGGGATCCTCTTGAGCTTCCTCGGCAGAGATACAGTTGACATGGCCACGTGCAGCGGTGGCCGGCTTGGCGTGGAACACTTTCCCTGTCGGCTTGCCACGGCCAACAGCTTTAGCAGATTGGTTGGGGTTGGTCTGGGGACACTCACGCATATAGTGGCCAGATTCCCCACACTTGAAACAAGTCACGGAACTGGTACATGGAGGAGCATTGTTGGTTGGACCCCCATAGGGCTTGGCTGGTGTAACCTGTTGAACGGGGCGAGGCGCCTGGAAGGATGGCCTCGGTGTGAACCTGGGTGGCAGGGCGGTGTTGGGCACCCACATGCGGCGCTTCTGAGGACCAGCACCGGATGAGGAACCCATGTCACGGCCATGCTTGCGTGTTGCGTCATAATCAGTCTGACCAGTCTCAGCACTGATGGCCTTGTTAACAAGTTTCTGAAAGGATGTGCACTCATGCAGACGGAGGTCGCGGCGAAGCTCAGGACTAAGCCCCTTACGGAACCTTGCTTGCTTCTTGGCATCAGTAGAAACTTCCTCAGTTGCATATCGTGCGAGGTTACCGAACTCCCTGCTGTAAGCATCCACAGAGAGTCGGCCCTGAGTGAAACTGCAAAATTCCTCACGCTTACGGTCCATGAGACCCTCCGGAATGTGATGTTCACGGAAAGCCTCGCTGAATTCAGCCCAAGTAGTGGCATGGCCTGTTGGACGCATAGCTCCATAATTCTCCCACCATAGACTGGCGGGGCCTTCAAGATGATATGCAGCAAAGGTGGCCTTGTCAGCCTCAGCTACTAGCGCAGAACGCAGTTTGTGAGAAATACTGCGAAGCCAGTCATCAGCGTCGAGAGGCTCGACGGAGTGGTGGAACGTGGGTGGATGTAATTTGATGAAATCACTGAGTGACACCACGTTAGTCCTCTGATGGTGTGCTGTGTTCTGTTCAATACGCTCCAACAAACGGTTGGTCTCCCGCTTGTTTCTTTCGGCTTCCATCATAACCTCGGCTAGGGAAGGAGGATGAGGCAGGTTTGCATTCCTGACTTCGCTGCCTTCGGCCTGCTCTTGGGGAGCAGGGTTAGTGCGCGTGTTGACCATCCTAGGTAAACAAGACAATGATTTAATCAGAATGATAAGATTCCGACATAGGATACAAAATGTAAGGAATAACTTGGAATGCAAGATGATCATCCGTATGACATGGTAGATACAGAAACTGCTTCTTTATTCCATCGTCATACACACCATACAAGGTTTAGTACAAGACCAAACAAGGTACTATTACGGTGAAAAGAGGATTACATCTCATCGGAGGCATCCCAAGCTCCTATACATTATTTTTCCACACCTCCGGAAGGCGATACAAACTAGGTCATATCCCACGAGTCACGCAGGACGATAGACGACACAGCTAACACGAACTAGTGATACTACTACTAACTCAGACCGATCCGTAGTAGTCCTCGTAGAAGTCACCTCCATAGCCTGGAAGCTCAACATGATCATCCGGAAACAGACGATCTCGCGGAGCTTGTGGACCATAGGGGCTAGGATGAGGTCTTGGACCAACAGACGGTGGCCTGCGGGGACCACGAGGTGGGGTGATGCCTCCTACATCACGCCAACCCATCACGTCTGGCAGAGCAGATCTCACAGGATAGAGATCGCGCATATCTGAATATCCAGCTTGCACTGCCGGTGCAAACCGAGTCAATGTGGCCCAGTGGTCAGCACGGGTATTGAAGAGCTCTAACCTCAAGGCCCGATTTTCACGATCCTTATCCTCGAGCATCTCAGCAGTGGTGCGGGTCTGTGAATCCTCCTGGGTGGGGTCAGCATAGATAGCTTGGAGATACCCTTGTGCTCCCGGAAGTGATCCTGGCATATACCGGAAATCATAGTCCCGAAATAGACCAGATCTGACTCGCATAATGGTCATCATAGAGTAGGCGGCGTCCTGCACAGCCATCTCAATAGTAACCCCGAGTCCATAGGAGCAGTGAAGGGGCTCGGTGGACCCAGGATAAGATGGAAATATCCTGACAGTGCAGAGATACTGGCTTTGATTAAAGTCTCGGAATTGCTCTTCGACCGTGTACTCAGGATACCAGCAGTATCCAGCCTCAGTCATTACCCTAACCAACATGGCGGTATGACCGGGTACATCTAGGCATCGAGTCAGGCGAACCACTTGATTGAGGTCGTGAGTGGCCATCTGAAAACACAATCATAATGCAAAGGCATTAGAATTTCTAGCAAAATTTCGGCAGCATAACAGCTGTAAATGCTCAAGAAGGGTTTTGAGACATTTGACAAAGGATTTCATTTACACTTAACATCATCATATCAAAGTTCTGAGTCCATCCTAGCAACATAATGTGGTAGTAGAACTAAACTAGGCTTGTAACCATCGAACCTATAAGGTACTACTGATTAGTAACACGTGATCCTGATAGAGAGAATAGATCCTAATTCCTTAACCCCCGGTGGAAGAATAGACTGACTCAGATCAGAATGTCATAAGATAAAGAAGTAAAAAGAGCCTTACGTTCCAACCCACAAACAATTCCCCTACATATAACTAAAGAATTTCTAGACTCAACATCGACCAGTTTGGCTTGGAGAACCTACAGGCAGTCCGGCTCTGATGCCAACGCTGTCAGGACCCCGACTCGATGTCACATCGATCTAGCCTGTAGCACCTCATATCACTTTGCGGCCTCACGCACGGTATCCCCACGGGTGTCGCCTTACCTTTGCCCGGGACCGTTTGCGCCTTTTGGCTCACGTATATGATAGTGTCGCTAGCATCCATATGATAAGGAGCCCGGGCTGACATGACTAGTCGTAAACCCAAAGTGGCACAGACTTACAGGGACAGGCATTCATGACCCAGCCTCGAACGTGTCGGTCAACAGCAAGTGGGTTCGGGCTGTAGCACTGGGCTAGCAGGACTCCGGTAAACCGGGCTGTAGCGGGCTAACAGGACTCCGGTACTCAATGCGTGACATTTCCCCGAAGGGACAGACACCGGAACGAGGAAGGACACATGCCGGCCAGCCTAAGTGTTCCAGAGCAGTAGCAAGCTACCATAGCTCAGCGGTAACACTAGGAAACATTTCCCAGTAAGAGAGGCTACTAAAGATAAACAACTAGATAGTCAGATCCCACACATACCAAGCATTTCAATCAAACACACAATATGCTCGATATGTGCAAACACAACGAAGCATCACAACATGACTCTACGACACAAGTACTTTATTTAAGGCTCAGAGAGCCATACATAACATACACAAAGGTACGGGTCTCACGACCCAGCATTCAAGTCATACAGTCATACAAACCAGCAGCGGAAGCAACTTGTCTGAGTACAGACAACTAGTAAAATAAAAGAGGCTTGGAAAGCCTAGCTATACTACGTGGTCCTTCACAAGCTCAGGATCACCACCTGGGCCTTAGCCTACTCATTGATGTCAACGTCTACGTAGAACCCATCAGAAGGGGTTGCAGCGTCTTCTGTAAAAAATGTAAATTATAGCAACATGAGTACAAAGGTACCCAGCAAGACTTACATCAGATCCTACATACATGCATATTATCAAGAAGGGTTGGTGGAGTTATTGCAGCAAGCCAGCTTTGACTCTTGGCTAGGCTAACCTACGAGACTCCAACTTGAAATGGTTTTGCGTACACGAGTCCACTACTCACCAATTCAATACACTACCGAGGATCCGCCTCCGTCTTCCTACGGAAGAGCCATCCTCGGCACTCACACTTATCTTGAGGCTTTTAGTAGTTTCCATTTACTTGTCTATGAACTGTATAGGCAACCAAGTAGTCCTTTACCGCGGACGCGGCTATTCGAATAGATCATGTTAACCCTGCAGGGGTGTACTCCTTCATACACGCTCTCGCCACTTACCGTTGTTTACACGACATGTACTCGGCAACCTTCAAGCGGAAGCCCAACGTGGGTGTCGGCCACGACCTACCTAATCACCTAAGTCTCTAGTCCAGGTTTATCGCCTATTCGGGTTCCATCCATGAGGAGATCCGGCCGAGGTATCGCTCACAGCCCCAAACGATGTGAACAGGGTTCCCGGGATACCTAACGGGTATTCGGTACACCGTGCCACGTACCTACCGCATCACAGCCCACCCTACGGTCAGCACTGTCCACGGCCTCCAGTATACTACAAACACCAGAAACTACTTGCAACTCCTGGACAGAGAACTAGGGTGACTAAGAAGTCGAGAGGGTCCATTGGTTTCGGGCCCAATGCATGGTAGTAGGTGAACCTTAAATCACACATACAGATCTCAGTGCTTAAGGTCGGCTTCAATGAAACAACCCACCATGTACTCCTACATGGCCTCTCATCGATACCTTTACCAAATCATGTTCACCACACCACTTTCATTACCGACATAATCATTTCACTCTAGTCCATCACCCAGACGAACCAGACCTGACACGACTCTAAGCATAGCAGGCATAGCAAGGTAGGAACAACACATACATATGGCTCAATCAACTCCTACACATGCTAGTGGGTTTCATCTAGTTACTGTGGAAATGACAGGTCATGCAGAGGAAGTGGGTTCAACTACCGTAGCACACAGTAGTTTGAAACGTGTTGTCTTAATGCAGTAAAAGAGAGCAGGAGCGAGAACATGGGATTGTATCGATATGATCAAATGGTTGGTTGCTTGCCTGATGATTCGATGCACTGATACGGTTCTTTGTTAGGGTAATCACGGTACTCCTTGGAGGCAGATCCTGCCGCAAAGAACACCGATACACAACCATCACCAAACAATGTGCAACAATATGATGCATGCATGAAACATGGCAATATGAGTGTGTTGGGCCAATGCAACTAAGACCAGAAGGGTTTGAACCAATTTGAATCAAAGATTCAAATTTCAAACTCAAACATGGTCCTTTAAAGTGCTTTTCCTTGTTCTGCATTAAACATCAGGTTAACTTGTTTAATCATGCATGAAAATAGTACAGATGGATAGATTGGATTTTTCTGATCATTTTTCATATATAATTTGTCTGATTTGGAGTTACAGAATAAAAGTTATGAATTTTTGAAGTTTAAATTATATTCTGGAATTTCCTATATTAGAATAATTCCAGAAAATCAATTATTGCGTCAGCCTGACGTCAGTGTGACGTCAGCAGGTCAACGGAACACGTCCGGGTCAAACCTGACAGTGGGTCCCGCATGTCAGGGTGATTAAATTAATTAAAGTTTAATTAAAACTAAACCTGTTTAATTAACAGGGCTGGGCCCCACCTGTCATTGACTCAGGGGAGTCAACCAGGGCCCACCCGTGGTCAAAATCAACGCCAGCAGCGCCGGCGTTTAGCCGCCGGCGAGCCCGACGCGGCGGCGGGAGTGGTTTTGGCTGTTTCGGCCACCAAATGGGTCACGGAGACCACCGGAGTGGAGCTGAGGACGAGCCGCAGCTCTTGGTGGAGTCCGTTGGGGTCGGGGTGGCCGGAGTTGGCGCCGGCGATGACTTTGGCGGCCACCGGAGTTCGGGTGAAAGCGAACTCGGCCTAGGGTGTGCGGGGAGGTGCGGGAAGTGCACGGTTGGGCCCAACGCAGCATGGTGAGTGCGTTGGACACCGCGGGTTGGCCGGAGGATGGCCGGGAGCACGTCGGCGACGAGATCCGCGGCGGTGCGTGCGTGCGATCTTCGTGCGGTGGCTACACGGCTCGGGAATGAGAGAGGGAGGGTCGGAGGGGTAGCTAGGCTCACAGCTCTCCCGTAGAGGCCACCGGCAGGGTCGGGGACGAGCTGAGGCGGCGACGGCGTTGAAGGGGTTCTCCGGCGACGGCGAGCTCGGGCGAGGTCGGTGCG